>NC_090335.1:38511466-38811466 GCF_035084215.1 Heptranchias perlo
AATTTCAGAGCAACAAACAGCACACATTATATTGACACCACCACTGCCATGTCTCCGCGAATCCTGTCCGTTGTGTCCAATAATGCCCGCTCCTGGGTATCACTATGAGGACCCACCACTGATGCCACCCATCGTGTTACTGCAGAGTAGGTGCAGGTGTATTTGCAGGGCTCTTCCGCGCAGACGACTGAGAGACATCGGCGGTGTAGCCGGCTGCACCCTGGAAGGATGCGGAGGAGAAGTTGTGGAGGGCAGTGGTGACTTTGACAGCAACAGGTAAGCAGTTGGTGCTGGGGCCAGCCAGGAGCAGCTCGGCATGAAAGAGCCTGCAGATCTCCACGACTACATGTCGAGCGAATCTGCGCCTCCCTGTGCACTGCTGCTCGGAGAGGTCCGGGGAGCTGCGCCTCGGTCTGTGGACCATGTGGCGAGGGTAGTGCCCTCTGCGATGCGTCTCTCCCTGCGGTAGCCCTCCCTCCTGCTGTGCAGGTGGGCGTGCAACAACACCGTGTTGGGGGGCTCCACGTCTCTGCGGCGGACGGCGTGGACTGCGAGGCTGCTGGGGCTGGTCATGCTGTTCGTCCTCCGAGGGTGTCCACGCACCACCCAACTGGCAGGTGTTGGTCTGAGGGGTTGTGCAGGGTAGGTGGGTGGTTTCTCGGACTGGGGCTGCGGTTTCGTGTCGGTCTGTCCTCTGGCTTGGCGGGGGGTGGTGGGGGGCAGGGGTTGCCCTATGTGACGCGGTGGCCTCCTGCGTGGGTGAGGGCTCTCCCCCGTCGAGTGCACCTTGGCACCTGCCACAGGCTGCTGGCTGCAACACGCCTGGTTGGAGAGAGACTGTTTCCCCCAGTGTGTGAAACTCACTGCCTTGAACCTAAAATCCCACACTTCCTCTTTTGACAGCTGCTTCAGCTCATTAACTGACCTCAACAAGCAAGGTAAGTACACTCAAGTGGAACCCCGCTGGCTTTAATTGCCTGCGGGATTCCCACCAGCGGGGCTTGCGCGCGCAGCCCCGCACGTCAGCGCGGTACCCGGAAGTGGCCGGGATTTCGGCGCGATCCGGTCACGTGACCGGATATCGGGATTTTCGGGGCCCCCCCGCTGGAAACCCGCAGGTAACCCGACGCGAAAATCGAGCCCAATATATCATCATTGTATAATTTTATGATGCAAATCTAAATTATTTGTAACTATTTAATTGAAACATAGGCAATCACACCCTAAGAACTGGAGTTAAGGCCATTAAAGCAAAAGTTGGTTTGGCCTGGTCCAAGTGAACCAACACTTTATAGACCAACTTTGTTTTCTGTCCCAGTTAAAATGATATGACCAAAGTGCATCTGGTTCCAGTGGACATAAATTCATTGCATAAACTGCCCATAATTTAACATAAATATCCACAAACTCTGTAAACTCATTCAATATCTTCGCCATTTCACTACCTTCTGACCCATTCCATATTTGTGTTGAGATTCAGCAATAATATCTTCTGCAGTCACTCTTGAAGTCAGGGTAAAGTATGGAATGCTGTTGGGAAATGGAAAAATATTCACAAATACTTGTTCTGAACCCAACTGGGCACCTATTTTGATTCAGCACTGTTTGTACCCCTATTACAAAAGAAGGTTGCATTTAAATGAATGCACAGGTATCAATTCATTACAGTTCTAAAATTGCAGCAAATCAGCCATCTTAAAAGTTAACCTTAAGCCCTAATTATACAATTGTTTTACTTAAACAGAGGCAATTCAAATCTTTTCAGGGCGTAATGTTTCATTTTTAATTTGCAGTTTTATTTTAATTTCTTGCTTTTTGTCTCACCTCACAATGTTATTGTAGTACTCTGCCTAAGGAATTCAGGTGAGTCAATTTGTGGATTCCTCTGATGCTGTGATGCTTTAGTTGTGCTGTGAGCTTGTTAGTAAGAGCTGGATATCCAACTGAAGTTGAGTGTGGGCCAAATAATCTAGATTTGGCATTTTCTTGAATGAGTTCAATCCACCAACTGCCCATCTGGAAAAGGACAAACTCATTGCATTAAACTGGCAGCAGTCTCCCCAAGGCTGTATATATTTGGAAACATAATGATCTAATGGGTATCGCTTTATTGTTTCACCATGAAGTTGCTATCAGGGGATACTAGTTATAGGCATTCCTTAAAATGTTGCAGCAAATGTTATTACTAAGTACAAAACCTTTTGTGAATCTAATCCATACAGATGGATGAAGATATCTAGTCTGCCTTGGCTGATGGTCCTACATAAAATGAATTTGGCTAGTTTCAAACCAGTTCTAAACAAATGTAAGACCATAACACAAAACACTACAATTTGACATCAACTGGTCAATCTCACCCAAACATTACTTAAGCATGGGAAATGTGAATGTGATACTAATGTAGTAGGATGCTGTTGTTTTGATGGTTGGATTATGGTGCATTGTTAGGACAGTGTAAAGAAGCTTCATGTAGCTTCTTCTGTACCTGGAAGAGCTTGAGGCTATTATTGGGTACAATGTGAGAAATGTTCCTCCTCCCAAAACTTTTATCCTTAACCTTGGTAAACATAAAATTTATGCACAGAAATGGCAAAATGAAATGATCTAAGGGGTAGAACTCCTTCACCAGCCCATGTATGTTTAGAACTATGTTGAAAACCTCTTACCGACATAGAATGTAAAATAGAAGTAAACATGGAGCTGATTTTCCTGACCTTTCTACAGGTGCACAGGTCAAGACAAAGGGGACGGAGATCTACTGCATCAGATTCTGCCCCTTTTACTTGCCCTGGTATCAATGTTACTGACAGATATCTGCACATTGGTGGAGGGGCAAAGCTGAGTCTGTGCCTGAAATAGGCCCATCGTGAAGATGAGATGGGATGGGATGTTCCCAGCCTTCCCACCTCAATTTCCTGTTAATGCTGCCATGGGGTACCCAGATGCTGGGGCACTCCATAAAGCTGACACTGGGGACTTGTGCTGGGGCAGTCCTAAGTTTGAGGAGTTTGAGGGGGCTCGGCATCAAGCTAAAGACAGTCTGAAAGTAAGCTGACCTTTTTTTTATATCAGCAGCCAGAAAGATCCAAGGCTAACAGCCAGACACACAGCTGCAGACCTCCAATTTCCTTCCCACTTTTCCAGCTCTAGGCCCTGCCAGAGGGAAGGCCTGTGCCAGGAATACTCCTGGGCCATTAACATGGCCCAGGAGGCCAAAATTGGTCACAGCTAGGCCTTGCCAGACACAGTGTGCTTTGATTCACTAATATGACTGATGAATAGACTAATAGTGAAATTATTTTTCACATTGATGAAAAAAGTTTCATTATTTTTTAAACATGATGCAAGAGGCTTTTCTGTCTGGACTGTCATTGTAATAATCAGTTTTGAGCTGAAACATTATTGGCTTCATCTACTAAGGAAACCTAGAGTCTGGGCCTTCTCAATGCTGCTGCATAAGTTCATTCTCAAATACAATAAATCACGATAACTGACTCGAACAGGGAGTTAGAATGATGCGCTTACATTTTTTAAACTTGGATTGAATCTGTCCCAGACAGAAAAACAAAAGTTTCTAATTTCTGATGATTGTTAAGGAGTTCCAAATGAAATGAGTTAGGAAAATCTCAATTTTGTTCCCAGTAGGTGTAAGTTGAGAACATAAAGTAATAGTCGACAGTCTTACTCAGAGAGACTATGGCCAAACTTGTGGTGTAGGAAGTTGAAATATCACACTGATGAAGTAGAGAAGATAGTTTTCTGAAGTTGAGGATAAATCATGTTCTTTGGCCAATGTAATGGGAAGTCCAAACTAACCCAATCTGTGCATAAGTACAGAATAACTCATTCTGTAGCACTGTTGTTTTTCACTTTGCTGAACATAAGATGCATGAAAATTGACAAAAAAAATGCCATATACAGTCATGGGTAACTTTATTGCACCATTTTATTCTGTACTGTACTCACCAATATAATCCATTGACTTGATATTTTCATATGTTCTATTTCAAAATTTATAATACAGTTTGATAGGTTAATAAAGTGAAAGGTGATCTTTGAATACAAACTGTGTATATAATATTAAGCCCTTTCACTTTGGAATTCATCTTAGACTTTGCATATTTATATCGTCTGTCAGTTAACTTCTTTGGCATTTTTTAACAAACATTGATGTGGGTGCCCATATCTGACTGGTGCCACATATTGCTTACTATAATAAAAAAATGTTTCCAATCTATAGATGAATTTAATATAATTCACTATCTGAAAACGTAGAGCAGAAGATAGTTTAAAGGAGCAGCAAAAGGTATATTTATTAAAATTAAAATGTGTTGATTCTATTCACTGATGACCCTGCATGTAATAACCCTTATTTTTTTTATTTTTAAAATTTATATAGTTTTATATTTTTTCTCTTGATCCTCCTATCATGAGTTCACTTGGTATAGCTCCAAGGTTGGAAGTAGGTCTCCAGTGCCTATTCCTCATGTGTGAACCTGAGAGTTGCCAGGCTATTTGAACATGGACGGGCATCACAGCCAAGACTGATTTGTTATTACCCACATATTTGCAGCAGGAGGCACTGGGGAGTCATCAGCAGTGGCCCCCTGCCCAATGTTTCTCCTTCCTAGCCTGGAGCACTAAGGACAATTGTGACACCCCCACTCCCACCCAAGCTAAGATCAGGAAACTTTATACATTGTCATGCAATGTTGCACCCAGCAGGCAGGCCAGAAATTGGGGAATCATCATTGAGGATATTTGAGTTTAAATGGCAATTAAGGCTGAGATCTGAACTGAGGGATTTTTGGATGGCAGTCCAACAGTCTGTCAATAGAGCTATTTTAATTTCAATTTTTTCAAAAACCGTTGCCAAACCTTGAGATGTTCATAAAATACCACTTACCTGTCCATTCAAATCCATTAATCCATGATCATTATTATAGCATCATCAGTGAATTTCAGTGACATTCAATTAGGAAAAAAACTTCAAATATATGTATCCCTCCCTATTTCATACCCAAATAATGTATAAATTAATGGAATAATAGATTACTGATTTAAAAAGCATCATGTGATTTTAGGAAAAATAAAACCTGCAAATCAGAGGATGAATGGGTTACTTATTTCAATAAATAACTGGTCACTACTTGATTTGGGAAATATTAAATATGAGTACATTTAAAAAGACAATGATTTAGGTCATGTGACCTGATGGAAAATAAACCACTGCTCCACAAACAACATGACTTTGTTACCTCTAGACATGAATATTCCAATGCTCCCTTGGCTGGCCTCCCACCATGCACCCTCCATAAACTTGAGCTCATCCAAAACTCTGCTGGCCATATCCTAACTCGCACCAAGTCCTGTTCTCCCATCACCCCTGTGCTCACTGACCTACATTGGCTGCTGGTCCAGCAACGCCTCAATTTAAAAAGTCTCATCCTTCTTTTCAAATCCCTCCATGGCCTTGCTCCTTCCTAACTCTGTAACTTCCTCCAGCCCTGCATCCCTCTGAGATCTCTGTGCTCCTCCAATTCTGGTCTCTTGTACATCCCCGATTTTTATCATTCCACCATTGGCGGCTGTGTCTTCTGCTGCCTAGGACCTAAGCTCTGGAATTACGTCTCTACTTCTCTCTCCTCCTTTAAGAGGCTCCTTAAGACCTATCTCTTTGACCAAGCTTTTGGTCACCTGTCCTAATGTCTCCTTATGTGGCTTGGTGTCAATTTTCTTTTTGATATCACTCCTGTGAAGCACCTTGGGACACTTTACTACATTAAAGATGCTATATAAATGCAAGTTGTTGTTAAAGTCCCTGTTATCTCATTTGCTGTGTTAACCATATTAAGGTCCTGCTTAATCATCGGATTCAAGGTTAACATAAATTAATCTAATGGGGGTAATATGTTAATTCACTTAGCAAGCATTCACTTAAATGAAATTGGTTGTATTGTGCCAGCCCTAATGGATAGTAAAGACTGAAAAATTTATTGTCAGTTAATATGACTGAAGTGCCTGATATGCAAAGATTCAATGCTGATTTAATCATCTCAAGGTCCTCTTTCCAGAAAAGAAGCCTGAAATTTAGACACCAGAGTCATTAATTGATATTTGTGCTCGACAGTGGCAACAGTCTGAGTTTGAACTAAGTTCCCAGAATGAAGACATTTAAAGGTTTTTTTAAAAAAAGTTCTTAGAGCACTTGACTTTGCCACCAACTTTGCCCAATGACAAACCATTGCTCAATACCAATGAATTAGTTACTCGTTAATAAAGAAATGCTGATAGTTTTGAAACCAATTGCTCACTCTCTACAATGTTATACTGACAGTTAATATCTCAGGACATGGAATTTTTCTAAACATTGTTACAGTACCAAATGAGTAGGATTGCTGTATTCTATCATTTTAAGAAAAAAATGTATTTCATTGGAACTCACGAACATTTCTGTCAAAGTAGTCGAAGGTTATGTATCAATAAGTTGCCGATTATGATCAAAAACAATGATGTCATGTCAGGGTATATATTGTAAATGTGCACATGATTTCTCTGATGGATATTTTCTGTAAATGAACACTGGCTGTGATTAATTTATCAGAATTTTTCTGTAATGAGTTAAAATCAATTTTGACTCATGGTTTTAAGTGAAAACATATGTTAAATTACAGTGCTGGGAAAGGCAGGATTCACATCCATTTTTTAAAAAGTAAGTGCTGGACCATACATAGCAGGTCAGTCAGCATCCGCAAGAGAAAGATTGGCTTATACTCTCAGTGTGACCCTTCAACAGAAATGTTTTGATAAAGGGACATATCTGATGTACACCCTTTCATTTTTCTTTTGTTGCTGACTAACCTACTATGTATTTTGATCATGTTCAGATTTTTCAATATATATGTTGCATTTTTCTTTTTAGTCTTCACAATCTGAAAAGATTTTGAAACTATTAAAAAATATATTATTTTCTAACGATTATAAAATCCAAACCAAAATGCACCAGTCAACGATGATCCAATTTTTCACTTTTCCATTATAATTTTTTGTTGAGGACTTGGTGCATCTATCTAAAGACTTAAGTTAACTTTGAAATCCTGGGGCATATTGTGGATTGTTCACTAATTCTTTGCTTGTCTCAGTTAATGCTCCAATTTGCTACACTGCTGATATTTTGACAGCAATGAAAAGGAATTCTCACTTATATGACGTTGTCTGATGATATTTTGCTGGAATTTTCCTTTTTTGATGTTCTGCTGAAGTAGTGAATTATTTGAAATATTTACTCAGACTATACAAGCACCAAGGAAAACTTTTGTGATGAAGAAATATCAGCATAATTGTAAATGCTCATGTTAACAAAAAATTATGTTGAGAAACATCAATATTTTTTCTTTTCTCTCCAATTTTTCCCCTCCTCTCATGAAGGTGTTGAGTCATAGCGGGATACAGGTACTCAGTGCCCTCCTCTACTTCAACCAAGGGGCCGCTCTCTGCATGTGAGCCTAGGCAGTGACTGTTAGCGGGTTATTTGACTACAGATGACCAAGCCTAATTCTGTCCTCACCTGACATTTACAAACTCAGACTTCCCAGTAAAGATCTGATATTTTTCCCCTACTTATGCCAAGAGCATGGATGCCAGTTGTAGTGTCCTGGCCGCCATCCAGGCTAAGATCAGTTAACTCAGTACAGACCAAGAATCAAGCCTGCAACATTCATGACCCAGCACTGGACATCAATGCTTTTCAACAACTTATTTGACACACATAAAGCCTGGTGAAAATATATGCCAATCATAATTTTGAAAATTGACTTCATATCTGCATTTTCGAATGTTATGCAAACTGATTGAAATGAAATACAAAATATATTTCACATCATATATGTGAATTTTTAAAAAATTCCTATTACTTGTCCATGAAGGGATAAGATGTAAATTTTCTCCAGTGGCTACCCATGCTATGAATTCTAAGGCACTTGGGGAGGTGTTGAACAGAGGCAAGGCAGTGTCTTCTGAAAAATGATGGAAAATTGGACAACGCACACCATTCTCATGCATCTTCAAGTGGCACCTTTTAATTGCACCACTGGCAGTGGACTAGAATACTTCTACCATACACCTTTCTGAGGAATGGTGTGTAAGGTGCTTAAACAAAAAGGGAGAAAACATTGTAATAAATAAACTTAAAAGTTGGGTTAAAAAATTTATTTTCGGCTGCACACACCTTATTTAAATCTAACTGGTGAGAATGGTCTCCATTTTGTAATTCTATGTAGCATGAATTTTAAAAGAATTCAAACAATTGTAATTTTTAAGTATGAATTACATGTTATTCTTGTTGCAATGCTCCTATAATTTGCATTAAGACAATTCTAGTCATCTTAATGCTGAAAATCTTGACGGATGTGTCTTTTTTTTTAAAAAAAGGTGTTGGCTGAACACGGAAGTTCTATTGTCAGCTACATGTCTGATAATAAAAAATCTGCTTGGAAGGATACAGAAATACTGAATTACTGCGAACAAGGAGATAATTGTATGGGTTCCTTTTCCTGCTGATTTTAGAAATTATTTCTTTATTAATGGAAAACTGCCAATATTTTTTTAGACTCATATTCTTAGTGCAAAAATGTTGCTTCAGCGCTCAGTATGTTGATTCTGCATGGCTGCACTGTACATCATACTGGTATCGCCATGGCAACTAGAAAAGAGAGCAGCTGCTGCTATGACAGCCAAGAGTTGGAAGATGAAGGAAGCAAGACTGTATGAACATAAGACAAGTAACAGCTCTTAAAGCCTTTTGAGCACTGTCATTTTTGCACCTAACACACCAAGAAAACAAAATTAGTTCAATAGCATATTAGAATCACAAGTTATGCTGAATAAAAGGATGGCAGTCTAAATATAGTGGGAAAAATATATGAAATAGATGGAAAGCAACAATCTGCAAAGGATCAAATTAAGGGGGAGCCTTCAAATCTCCCACTGGAGCAGTTGCCAAATGCAGACACTATGAATTGTGGGTAATGGAGCTCGTGGAATGAAGCCAAATGCAGTCTGATGTTAGGCATTTACATTTTTATCATTTACTCAGTTTTTTTAAGGAAAACCTTTATATCTTACTTCTGTTTAACAGTAGGAAGAATATATAAGTTTGCAAGGTATTGGGGCAAAATATGGAAGGCATGATCTATAAAAAGACACGGATTGTACTGATATAGTAAAAAGCAACAGGATGCATCACATCCACCACATTGGCTGCGACTTCAAACCGATTAACCCTCTAAATCCTAGACAACTCTTAACCCCCCCCTACTTTTAGAATGATATACACATTAGTGGGAATTAGAGACTATTAGCATTTCATGAATTTCATATATTGATAACTGGAATTCTTCCAGTTTATGCGTGTGAAGCAGTAAAATCATCATCTCAACACTGTAGTTAAAGACTGACATACTTTTTTCTCAATTGCTCCAGCATTTTAAAAGGGAATGTTCCTAATTGGAGTCTGAAGCATTAGCTACCACTGAGCTGATTATCGGTGCTTTGTTTCTGAGGAGAGAGAGCAATAGTATTAATATGGAGCTGCAATTCCAGCACCATGTTTATGAATTGTGTATGAGAATAACAGCCTCAGCCCCAAGTTACTAATCTCACCATCTCAGAAGCAGTGTGCAGATCAAGTTACGCCATTTGTTTTAACAAAGAGCTATAACCAAAATGGAAGTACAGTTTCAAAGGTGTCAGCCGTGGCTTAGTCTTAACACTCTCACATGTTTCAGAAGGTCATCGGTTCAAGCTTCACATATTTGAACACATAAACTGCGCTGACACTTCAGTGCAGTACTGAGGGAGTGCTGCACTGTCAGAGGTGCCGTCTTTCATATGAGATGTTAAACCAAGGCCCTGACTTGCCTTAGGTGGATGTAAAAGATCCCATGGCACTATTCAAAGAAGAGCAGGGGAATTCCTGGTGTCTTGGCCAACACGTGTCCCTCAACCAACATCACAAAAAAAAACAGATTATCTGCTCTTTATCTCATTGCTACCTGTTGGACCTTGGTGTGGGCATATTGGCTGCCATGCTTCCCTACGTTTCAACTTCAAAAGTACGTCATTGGCTGTGAAGCACTTATGATAAAGATAGTATCAAATTGAAAGAAAAAGCATACAATTCCATGAAGATTAGTGGCAGGGAGATTGGACAGAAAATAAAAAACAGCAAAGAATGACTAAAAGAATAATAAGGAGGGAGAAATTAGAGTACAAGAGAAAGCTAGCTAGAAATATAAAAACAGATAGTAAGAGTTTCTACAGGTATTTAAAAAGGAAAATAGTAAGTAAAGTGAGCATTGGTCCTCTAGAGAGTGAGTCTGGGGAATTAATAATGGAGAATAAGAAAATGGCGGATGAATTGAACAGATATTTTGCATCCATCTTCATTGTAGAGGATACAAATAACATGCCAGAAATAATTGTGAATCAAGAAGTGAATGGGAGGGAGAAACTTAAAACATTTACAATCACCAGGGAAAGGGTTCTGAAAAAAGTATTAGAACTAAAAGCTGACAGGTCCCCAGGTCCTGACAGACTGCATCCTAGGGTCTTGAAAGAAGTGGCTGCAGAGATAGTAGATGCAGTGGTATTAATTTTCCAAAATTCCTTAGATTCTGGAAGGGTCCCATCAGATTGGAAAATAGCGAATGTAACTCCTCTATTCAAGAAAGGAGGGAGACAGAAAGCAGGAAACTATAGGCCAGTTAGCTGAACATCTGTCATAGGGAAAATGCTAGAATCTATAATTAAGGGGGTTATAGCAGGGCACTTAGAAAATCTCAATGCAATCAGGCAGAGTCAACACAGCTTTGTGAAAGGGAAATCGTGTTTGACTAGTTTATTAGAGTTCTTTGAGGAAGTAACAAGCAATGTGGATAAAGGGGACCCTGTGGATGTGGTGTACTTGGATTTCCAGAAGGCTTTTAACAAGGTGCCACATCAAAGGCTACTGCACAAAATAAGAGCTCATTGTGTAGGGGGTAATATATTAGCATGGATAAAGGATTGGTTAGCTAACAGGAAACAGAGAGTAGGCATAAATGGGTCATTTTCAGGTTTGCATGATGTAACGAGTGGAGTGCCACAGGGATCAGTGCTTGGGCCTCAACTTTTATAATCTATATCAATGACTTGGATGAAGGGACCGAATGTACGGTTGCTAAATTTGCTGATGGCACAAAGGTAGGTAGGAAAGTAAGTTGAGAAGAGGACATAAGGGGCCTGATTTTAGCAGGCCTGCGGGTTTCCTGCGGGTTGGGTTTCGGGTGCGTGGCCTCCGCGCCCGTTGAAATTAGTGGGTTGCCCGCGCAATCGTAGCAGGCAACACACTAATAGGAATCAATTACCTGCTCCTCCGGGCTCCGCGCTGCTGGTCTGCGCGTCGGGCGGGCTGCGCATGCGCAGTACGATCTGTCAGCTGGAGGCTCTCTAGTTAAAGGGGCAGTCCTCCACTGACAGATGCTGCAACCATTGGAACAAATTACAGCATGGAGCAGCCCAGGGGGAAGGCTGCTCCCAGCTTAATGATGCCTCATCACAGGTATCATCAGATGGGGTGCGGAGGAGGGGGAGGACAGAGATCTTCCACCCGGCGGGTGGGAGGAAGCGGCCTGCCTCTGCCACCGAGAAGGCCTGGCTCGAGGTGGGAGAGGGGGTCACCTGCGCCACCAACATATCGCCCACCTGCATACAGTGCAGGAGGCGCTCCAATGACCGCAGTAGGTCAGCCACAGTGAGAACACGAAGTCTTTCCCCTGCACTCCTTCTGCCACAACACTGCCCCCACCCCACATCTCCTTCGGCACCGCCAACATTACTCTGTCACATCACCCTTCATACCCACTCAAACCCCATCCTCATCTTACCTCCACCTACTCACCTCGCCAGTACTCATCCTGCCACTAACACGCAACCCAATCCTCATACAATCTCATGGCTCTATCCCATACTCACCCTCTCATGCATCTCCCTCACGGCCAGCCTCACTCAACCTGCCACCACCTGTGCTGCAGCCACAGGGTATGCATCACATATGTACAGTAGGCAGCGTAAGGCAAACGTGTCGTGAGCATGAAGGGGGTGCACAAGGGTGTCGGAGGGTTTGCCATGGGTGTTATCTATATTGAATTTCAGAGCAACAAACATCACACATTATATTGGCACCACCACTTCCATGTCTCCGCGAATCCTGTCTGTTGTGTCCAATAATGCCCGCTCCTGGGTATCACTAAGAGGACCCACCACTGATGCCACCCATCGTGTTACTGCAGAGTAGGTGCAGGTGTATTTGCAGGGCTCTTCCGCGCAGACGACTGAGAGACATCGGCGGTGTAGCCGGCTGCACCCTGGAAGGATGCGGAGGAGAAGTTGTGGAGGGCAGTGGTGACTTTGACAGCGACAGGTAAGCAGTTGGTGCTGGGGTCAGCCAGGAGCAGCTTGGCATGAAAGAGCCTGCAGATCTCCACGACTACATGTCGAGCGAATCTGCGCCTCCGTGTGCACTGCTGCTCGGAGAGGTCCGGGGAGCTGCGCCTCGGTCTGTGGACCCTGTGGCGAGGGTAGTGCCCTCTGCGATGCGTCTCTCTCTGCGGTAGCCCTCCCTCCTGCTGTGCAGGTGGGCGTGCAACAACACCGTGTTGGGGGGATCCACATCTCTGCGGCGGACGGCGTGGACTGCGAGGCTGCTGGGGCTGGTCATGCTGTTCGTCCTCCGAGGGTGTCCACGCACCACCCATCTGGCAGGTGTTGGTCTGAGGGGTTGTGCAGGGTAGGTGGGTGGTTCCTCGGACTGGGGCTGCGGTTTCGTGTCGGTCTGTCCTCTGGCTTGGCGGGGGTTGGTGGGGGGCAGCGGTTGCCCTATGTGACGCGGTGGCCTCCTGCGTGGGTGAGGGCTCTCCCCCGTGGAGTGCACCTTGGCACCTGCCACAGGCTGCTGGCTGCAACACGCCTGGTTGGAGGGAGACTGTTTCCCCCAGTATGTGAAACACTCTGCGATGAAGGTGAAATCCCACACTTCCTCTTTTGACAGCTGATTCAGCTCATTAACTGACCTCAACAAGCAAGGTAAGTACACTCAAGTGGAACCCCGCTGGCTTTAATTGCCTGCGGGATTCGCACCAGCGGGGGCCATGCACGCAGCCCCGCACATCATCGGGGAACCCGGAAGTGGTCGGGATCGCGGTGCGATCCGGTCACGTGACCGGATATCGGGATTTTCGGGGCCCCCCCGCTGGAAACCCGCAGGAAACCCGACGCTAAAATCGAGCCCAAGGAGTCTGCAAAGGGATATAGACAGGATAAGTGAATGGGCAAGCATTTGGCAGATGGAGTATAATGTGGGAAAATGTGAACTTGTCCACTTTGGCAGGAGGAATAGAAAAGTAGTATATTATTTAAATGGAGAGAGATTACAGAACTATGAGGTACAGAGGGATCTGGGAGTCCTAGTACATGAATCACAAAAGTTAGTATGCAGGTACAGCAAGTGATTAGGAAGGCAAATGGAATGTTGTCATTTATTGCAAGGGAAATGGACTATAAAAGTAGAGATGTTCTGCTACAGATGTACAGGGCAATGGTGAGACCACATCTAGAATACTGTGTGCAGTTTTGGTCTCCTTATTTAACAAAAGGACATAATTGCTTTAGAGGCGGTTCAGAGAAGGTTCACTCGACTGATTCCTGGGATGAGGGGTTTATCTTATGAGGAAAGGTTGGACAAGTTGGGCTTGTATACACTGGAGTTTAGAAGAATGAGAGGTGATCTTATTGAAACATATAAGATCCTGAGGGACTTGAAAGGGTAGATGCTGAGAGGATGCTTCCCCTTGTGGGAGAGACTAGAACTAAGGGCCACAGTTTAAAATTAAGGGGTCTCCAATTTAAGACTGAGATGAGGAGAAATTTTTTCTCTCAGAGGGTTGTGAGTCTGTGGAACTCCCTTCCCCAGAGAGCGGTGGAGGCAGGGTCATTGAATATTTTTAAGGCTGAGTTAGATAGATTCCTGATTAACAAGGGAGTCAAAGGTTATAGTAGGTAGACGGGAAAGTAGGGTTGAGGTCACAATTGGATCAGTCATGATCTTATCAAATCGAATGGCCTACTCCTGCTCTTAATTCATATGTTCATATGAAGTCCTGAGGTCATGAAAGATGCTACATAAATGCAAGCTCATTCTTTTCAATGGCATCTGTTCTTATTTTCAACTCGAACCCATTCTCTTCGGTTCTCCATTCCTGAAAGTTGTGATTTTTCCTGGCAAATGATACCACAAACAATTGAACCTTTCTGTTTGCAAGTGGCCATTCTTTATGAACTAGTTTCAGTCTTGAGTTTCAGCTGAACAATAGACAATGAAGGTATCATCCATGAGCTCAATTGTGTCTTCACCCAACATTGACACATGCACAATCTCCAGCAGGAGCTGGATAGCGATCAGAAACAAGAACAGCCTCCCCTCCTTAGCCCAGGGATGCTGAAATAAAAACAGAAAATGCTGGAAACACACAGCCAACCCATCAACATCTGAAAAAAGGGGACGTTAATATTTTAGTTGGATATCTTCATTGATAGGAACATGGGAACAGGAGGAGGCTATTTGGCCTTTCAATGAAGTGTCTCTACCTGTCTTTTCAAATGCTAACAGTTCTGCTGTATAGTTCTATTTTCTTCTCCTTTTTATTTCTGACTTCCAACATCCACAGCTTTTCTCTTTATCTGTGGGTTGGCTGAAGCCTCTGCTGAATTGTTGAATTCAACTAAATCAGCACAGAGTAGGAACACTCCTGGGCATATGGTTCAGACCACGTCACGTGGTGCATTTACGCATTAAGCTGTTGGGGACCTCTCAACTTTCTTGTTGATTCCATGACAGTTGGCCAAGGTGGAAATGAGCCGTTTAAATTGCCACCTTCGTATGACTCCCTTTCCTCCCTGGCCCTCCGACATGCTAAAATAAAGGTTTAATGTAACTTGATTAAAGTGTGTTAACTTGGTGTCACTTATCTGCATTTAGGATGAACACAGTATTATCAATAATAAAAACAAAATAGATTTCTGGGTCATGTCCTAAATGCTTAATGTTGGTATTAGGAGTCATTGGGGGAGGAATTCAACTCACGATCGCCCGTTGTACGTCTCAAATATGGGCAGCCATCCGTTGAAAATTAGGGGGGAAGGGGTTACCTCTGCCGCCCTTTTGATGCCCAAGGCCCACCTGATGCAATATTCAGGCAGGCCTGTAAATGGGTGAGCAACTCGTCCGTCTGAAACAGGTGTAAGGTTGCTTAAATTTTCCCCCCTCCCACAATTTGGTTCAGGCCTCACGCCAGCACAAACAGGCAGGTGGAGCAGTCGTTGCATCCACGTCACGTCCGATTTGGGCAGGAGCTACATTTCCCAGCTAAAAAATCATGGAATCGTTGAATTTAATAGGACAGACGGAGGTTTTTGTCCCATTGCACGTGTGGCTGCTTTCTAACAGTGCTATCCACTTCGTCCCAACAACCACCCCCCTCCCCCTCATCTTTTCCCCACACCCTTAAAAAATTTTCTTTTTCAAATAGTTTTCCATTTCCCTTTTAAAAATTATTATGGATTTCTGTTCCGCTACTGAAACAAGTTCTATGTTCTAACAATCCTCTGCATAATAAAAAAAATCATCTAACCTTCTCTTTCATTCTTTTGGTGATATCCATCAATTTACATCCTCTCGTCATTGACTCACTGACCAGAAGAAATAGTTTTTCTGATTAACCTTGTCAAAAATTTTCATAATTTTAGGAGTAGAAATTGGACTTCATTGGACACACTGAGGGCCAATTTTGGGGACCAACATCTGGGGCAGCTGCCTAAAACAAGCATTAGGCCCCTTGGATATTCTAATGAATGGCTTAACACCCGTTTTAGGACCTCTGGGAAATTGGACTGCCTTAAGCAGAGCAAACACTGGCCTGCTCTGCTCAGGTTTCCTGGCATAGATGCAACCTAGCAAGTGGCCACCACCCAAATGGCAATATTTTTTAAAAGTTTGATGTGGAGCCAAGAGGAACAGGAGCGCTGCTCCTGGCTCCGCAGTACTGCTGAGAGCCATCTCCCGTTGTCATCTCCCCTCCTGGACTTACATGAGGGCCCCTGGCAACCCGCAATCGACCCGCTCCTATTGTCACCTCCCCTCCTGGACTTACCTGAGGGCTGCTGCCGGAAAGGCGTGAGCAGATGAGCAGCCCTCATGACAGACTGCTGGCCTTTCACACTGTCCCAATTATAAGCGATGAGAATTCATTACAAAATGAAAGGAACTAACTCCATTTATACTAATCACTTTTTAAAATATGAATCTGTTGTTCCATTCCGTATTGGGCCCCAGTAACATGTGTATCAGACATTGGCCGCACCTCTCCCGGTCTACCGCTATGCTGGTTGCAGCGTATTCTGATTACTTTTGCAACAAATTGTAGCATGAATTTGCCACTGGAGGATCAGGGAGCATAACAGACAAACTTATGGCATTCGCCACTGCAGTAATTTCTGGGCCATTATTGTGTTGAAAACAATGCCAGGCTCTTGTGTTGGCTCTTCTCATTATTTTGAACAGGCAATTTTAGATCTTGTCTTGCGTAATGAGACAGGGTTAATTAGTAATTTCATAGTAAGGGATCCTCTGGGGCAGAGTGATCATAATATGATAGAAATTCATATTAAGTTTGAGAGTGACGTGCTTAAGTCCGAAACGAGAGTCTTATACTTAAACAAAGCCAATTACGTAGGTATGAGGGGCGAGTTGGCTATGGTAGATTGGGAAATTAGATTAAAAGATATGACGGTAGATAAGCAATGGTGAACATTTAAAGAAATGTTTCATAATTCTCAATGAATATACTTTCCGTTGAGGAATAAAAACTCCATGGGAAAAGTGATCCATCTGTGGCTAACAAAAGAAATTAAGGACAGTATTAGATTAAAAGCAGAGGCTTATAATGTTGCCAAGAAGAGTGGTAAGCCTAAGGATTGGGAGAGCTTTAGAAACCAGCAAAGGAATACCAAAAAATTGATGAAGAGGAGAAAATAGAATATGAGCGTAAACCAACAAGAAATATAAAAACAGATTGTAAGAGCTTCTACAAGTATGTAAAAAGGATGAGACTAGCGAAAGGAAACGTGGGTCCCTTAGAGGCTAAGACAGGAGAAATTATAATGGGGAATAAGGAAGTGACAGAGACGTTAAACAAATATTTTGTATCTGTTTTCACAGTCGAAGTCACAAAAAAAATACCAGAAATAGTGGGAAACCATGGGTCTAACGAGAGTGAGGAATTTAAAGTAATTAATATTAGTAAAGAAAAAGTACTCAAGAAATTAATGGGACTAAAAGTCAACAATTCCCCTGGACATGTGGCCTACATCCTTGGGTTCTAAAAGAGGTGGCTGCAGAGATAATGGATGCATTGGTTGATCTCTTCCAAAATTCTTTAAATTCTTGAACGGTCCCCGTGGATTGGAAGGTAACAAATGTAACCCCGCTATTCAAGAAAGGAGGGAGAGAGAAAACAGGGAACTACAGGCCAGTTAGCCTGACATCAGTCATTGGGAAAATGCTGGAATCTATTATTAAGGACTTGATAACGGGGCACTTAGAAAATCATAATATGATTAGGCAGAGTGCACATGGTTTTATGAAAGGGAAATCGTGTTTGACAAATCTATTAGAGTTTTTTGAGGATGTCACTCGCCAGGTGGATAAAGGGAAACCAGTGGATGTAGTATATTTGGATTTTCAAAAACCATTTGATAAACTGTCACACAAAAGGTTGTTACACAACATAATGGGGTCGATTTTAGCACCCGCGATCATGTGCGTTCCTGGCGGGGGGGGGCTCCGAAAATCGCCCACTTCCGGGTTTCCCACCGACGTGCTGACATGCGCGCGCAGCCTCCGCATGTGGGACTCCCGCCGGCAATTAAAGCCGGCGGGGTGCCACTTAAGGTATTTATTTTGGTATTTCAGGTCATTTACAGACCTGATTAACGAGATATTTTAGGAGGGTTGGGATTTTATAAACAACTGGACTGTTTCCCGTACTGGGGGAAACACTCCCAATTCAAATGGACGTGTTGCAGCCATCAGCCTGTGGCAGCTGCAAAGGTCCATTTGACAGGTGGCGGAGGGGAGACCCTCACTCATTGCAGGAGGCCACTCTGTCACTTTGGACAAAGTTTGGCCTCCACCACCCTCCTCCTAACAATAAAATTCACCAACTTGCACACTTACCCCGGTGTCCAGACACATGTACCTACCTTGCGGACCCCCTCAGATGTAAATATTCCAGAAGGGGGCTGCCATAGCTGCAGTCATCGCTTCCTCGGAGGGCGAACAGCCTTGCCGGCCACGCCGGCCACGCCGTCTACCTCTGACACGTGGAGCTCCACAACACAGTGCTGTGACACATCCACCTGTACAGCAGGAGGGAGGGCAACCGCAGAGAGAGATGCGTTGCAGAGGGCACTACCCTCGCCACAGGGTCCACAGACCGAGGCTCAGCTTCCTGGACCTCTCTGAGCAGCAGTACACACGGAGGCTCAGAGTCACTCGACATGTAGTCATGGACATCTGCAGCCTCCTTCATGCCGAGCTGCTCCCGGCTGGCCAGAGCACCATCTTCATACCTGTCGCTGTCAAAGTCACAACTGCCCTCAACAACTTCTCCTCCGCATCCTTCCAGGGTGCCACCGGGGACATCACCGACGTCTCTCAGTCGTCTGCACAAAAGAGCCCTGCAAATACACCTACACCCACTCTGCAGTGACACAATGGGTGGCATCAGTTGTGGGTCTTCATTGTGATCCTCAGGAAAGGGCATTATTGCACAAACCAGACAAGATTCTCAAAGATGTGGCAGTAGTGGTGCCAATATAATATGTAATGTGAGTTGGTCAGAAATTCAGTATCAGTAAAAACCATGACAAACCCTCAAACACCCTTGTGCATCCCCTTCATGCTCACGACACGTTTGCCTTACGCAGCCTACTGCACATATGTGATGCATGTCCTGTGGCTGCAGCACAGGTAGTGGCAGGTTAAGTGAGGCTGACTGTGAAAGAGATGCATGAGAGGGTGAGTATGAGATAGAGCCATGAGATTGTATGAGGATTGGGTTGCGTGGTAGTGGCGGGATGAGTACTGGCGAGGTGAGTAAGTGCAGGTAAGATGAGGATGAGGTTTGAGTGGGTGTGAGGGGTGATGTGACAGAGTAGTGTTGGCAGTGCAGAAGGAGATGTGGGGTGGGGATGGTGATGTGGCAGACGGAGTGTAGGGGAATGAGTAAGTGTACTCACTTTGGCTGACCTACTTAGGTCATTGCAGCGCCTCCTGCACTGTATGCAGATGGGCGATATGTTGGTGACCTCCTCTGCCACCTCGAGCCAGGCCTTCTTGGTGGCAGAGGCAGGCCGCTTCCTCCCGCCCGCCGGGAGGAAGATCTCTGTTCTCCCCCTCCTCCTCACTCCATCCAATGATACCTGGAGTGAGGCATCATTAAACCTGGGAGCAGTACTGCTCCATGCAGTACTTTTTCCTATTTCTTGCAGCATCAGTCATTGGAGGACTGCCCCTTTAAATAGAGCTCCTCCAGCTGACAGACCTTACTGCGCATGCGCAGTCCACCCGCTGCGCAGCTCAGCAGCGGGTGGATCCAATTAGGCTGCGATCGCGTGCGTGGCAGACTGATTTCACCGGGCGCGTTATCCACGCGCCCAATCGCACCCCCCCCGCCGCGAACCCGCCGCCCTGGTAATATCGGGCCCAATGTCTCGTGGTTGGGTGTAATATATTAGCATGGATAGAGGGTTGGTTAATGGACAGAAAACAGAGAATAGGAATAAACGGGTCATTTTCAGGTTGGCAGGCTGTAACTAGTGGGGTGCTGCAAGGATCAGTGCTTGAGCCTCAGCTATTTACAATCTATATTAATGACTTAGATGAAGGGACCAAGTGTAATGTATCCAAGTTTGCTGACGATACAAAGCTAGGTGGGAAAGTAAGCTGTGAGGAGGACACAAAGGACAGGATTTTAACAGGGAAAAACGGGTGGGTTGGAGGTGGGGGAGCATTGGAAATTGCAACAATTTCAGACCCACCCCCAACCCGCCCATTTCCGGTTTTCACCGGGGCGGGACGAGGGGCAGGCAACCAACCCGCTCCCTGGAGGCTGCGGACCTCCATTTTGAAAGGTTTTGCGATTTCAACCCCTGGGGGTCAGGATTCCCGGACCTTCTCCTTCACGCCACATGAAAGGAGGCAAGAAGGCCCAAAACTGCAGGTAAGTGCCTTTCTGGCACCGCTTGTGGGCCCGGAGGAGTAGGAGTGCTTCCCCCAGGTCCAACAAGCTACCTGCAGTGACCCCCCAATAATCGTGGTCCCCCCCAATAATTCCGATGACCACCCCAACGATCGTGATGACCCCCCCCACAACGTTTGTGGTCCCTCCCCCAACGATCGCAGACTCCCGCGATGACCCCCGATCCTGACCCCTGGTGACCGACCTCCGATGACTGACCTGCCATGCCCCCTCCAATGACTGACCACCCCGCCCCCTGTGCCCACCGATGCCCCTAAGCCCACCCATGCCCTCGCCCACTCATGCCTCGTGCCCCATGCCCCTGATGCCCCATGTCCCCTCACTCCCACCCATGCGCCCCCCCCCAACCATCTATGCAATCTAAGACTTACCTGAACACTTATCTGAAGGTGTCCTCTTCCTTGCTCTGCTCCCGTCCAGTGAGGCCAGCCTGTCAATCAGGCCGGCCTGTCAGACGGGAATCCAAAAAAGAGAATAAAAGACATCCTCACTTCAAAATCATAAGGACATCTGGGAAACCCGTACTAACTTTCCCATCCGTGATTTGAAACACCCACCCCCGCCCCCTTCCTGGCCAAAGAGTCTGCAAAGAGATTTGGACAGGTTAAGTGAGTGGGCAAGATGGTGGCAGATGAAGTATATTGTGGGGAAATGTGAGATTATTCACTTTGGTAGGAAAAATAGAAAAACAGACTATTTTTTAAATGGTGTGAAACTATTAAATGTTGGTGTTCAGAGGGATTTGAGTAGCCTTGTACATGAAACACAGAAATTTAACATGCAGGTAAAGCAAGCAATTAGGAAGGCAAATAGATTGGTGTACAAGAATAAGGAAGTCTTGCTGCAATTGTACAGGGGTTTGGTGAGACCACACCTGGAGTACTGTGTACAGATTTGGTCTCCTTTCCTTGCCTTAGAGTCAGTACAACGAAGGTTCACTAGATTAATTCCTGGGATGAGAGGGTTGTCCTATGAGGAGAGATTGAGTAGAATGGGTCTATACTCTCTGAAGTTTAGAAGAATGAGAGGTGATGTCATTGAAACGTATAATATTCTGAGAGGGCTTGACAGGGTAGATGCTATGATGATGTTTCCCATGGCTGGAGAGTCTAGAAGTAGGGGGCATAGTCTCAGGATAAGGGGTCGGCCATTTAGGACTGAGATGAGAAGAAATTTCTTCATGCAGAGGGTTGTGAATCTTTGGAATTCTCTACCCCAGAGGGCTGTGGATGCTCAGCTGTTGAGAATGTTCACGACTGGGATCAATAGATTTTTGGACTCCAAGGGAATCAAAGGATATGGAGATCGGGCAGGAAAGTGGAGTTGAGGTAGATCAGCCATGATCTGATTGAATGGTACAGCAGGCTCGAGGTGCCTTATGACCGACTCCTGATCCTATTTCTTATGTTCTTATTTCCCAAGAAATAAAAGTTTGGCAAACTTTTTTTTCATGAAGACAGTTTCTCTTTCATTTTCTTGCCTTTCATGTGACTATTTTGACTGGAGTAATCTGTATCTGTTAGGCTGATGAATAAATAATTGCATTTAGAAGCTCAAACATTCCTCAGCTTTGAAGATATTTCTGATTTTCATTTCCATTGACTTCAGTGGGAATGAAAATTGAGAGAGGTGTATAATTGGTGGCCAATCTGATATCACCCTTTTTAGACTATTGCCAAAAGTCAAAATTGCCCCTTTTAAAAATTTTAAATAGCCAGGTTGTCCGGAGAGTATCTTCTTACTGTTCCAACCGGATATGACTTCTGATCTATTTTTTTTAACATTTTACATTTATAAATCTTGCCTCCGATGCCTTCACATATATGAAGGCATATTATATAGTTGTGTACATTTTAATGTAGGCTGTCATCATGTGCAAAAAGCACCCTGATACTGATCCTCACATATATAAGAGTCAAAAGTCAAAATTACCCCCATTGTGAAGACTCCCCACAATTTGCTTTATGATTTCTAGTTTCGCAGACCTTTTTTTGTTCTTAGTTTTTCTCACTGAGAATTGCACTTGACACCCCCCCCCCCCCCCCCCACAGTGCTACAGTCTCAAGTCTGACCCGTTCCCACCCCCTAGCCCACCCACATGCTCAGAACAACTCTCAAGAAGGTCTGGTAGTTCTAACAGCGCAGTGAGCAGCTTAGGCCCCAGGATACTTCAGTGCAGAAACTACAGTCTTCATTAGAGCACTTGGGGACACGAAGGGGAGGCTGCAGAGATTCTTATCGAGGCCTTTACCTTTTATCCACTCAGCAAACCCCCACCCCCACCCTCAAATGAAATGCCTCTTGCCAGATCCATGAGCGGTCCCATGATTCCCCATGACAGGGCAGCAGGACGCCAAAGGGCTGTGAATTTTTCAGAGGTAGATTTGCAAACCTTTCTGGAAGAGGTCGAAGACAGGAGATATGGATTCCAGTATGTGCCAGGCAGCAAGACATCCAGGAGTGTCTGCCTTGCCACCTGGAGGGTGGTGGCCCTGGCACTCTGCCAACATCTACAGCCATGCTGACTTATAGTCCTCACCTTCACATGCTGCCGTTCCTCCTCCATGAGGATGGTTTGGAGAGGTGTGCCCATGGGCAATGCCATACCTTCTCTAGAGTTGTTCTGAGCATGGGGGTGGGCTAAGGGGTGGGAAGTTGTCAAAAAATTCAGGGGTGGACTGCCTTGTGGGATGGGGAATTCAAGTGCAAGTCTCAGTGAACAAAACTGAGAACAAAAATAATCAAGCAAATTGTGGGGACTCTTCAAAGCTCTCAAGCTCTTCACTTCCGCCTAAATTAGGTGCCCTGTCCCACACTTAAGGAAATGGGAGCAGCTGGTGGAGAAACATGGGTCTGGGGGTGGTAGGGGGTGGTAGAGAGAGAGAGAAAGAGACGGAGCAGAGAGAAGTGAAGAGCGACTGGGGGCAGGGGACTGGGGCTTGAGGTGGGGGAGAGGGACGGGCGGGGGTGGGAGGAGACAGTGACAGTGGACTGGGGGTCGGGGATTCGGGCTTGGGGGAGAGAGGGAGACTGGGAATTGGGAGATTGGAGCTCGGTCAGGGGGGGAGAGGGCGACTGGAGAATGGGTAAGGTTGGGTTACAGAGCCGGGAGTTGGGCTTCCCTCCCCAAGCCCTCCAATCTACTTACCTTGTGCCAGGAATCGGTGCCCGATTTTAATGGCCGGGCAGCCGCTTCCTGTAAAATTCCCGGCGTTTTGGTTGGAAAGTCAGCAATAGAAATAAAAATCGGGAGAGATATACAACGGGCGACTGAATCGATATCGTCTGTTTTACTCTATCACCCAAAGTCAAAATGACCCACTGTGGGTTTGGATTATTACTTGGATCTTAGAACCTGGCTGAAAGTTCAACTCATCCAAAGCTTTAATGATTGTTCGAAATCTGATTAACATATAAATTAGTAGGAAACAGAATATTGATATTGTAATGGACTAACTACTGCCATAGTGTAGCAAATTAGCCTGCTACAGTAAGTTTGATACAGATATCTCAAATAGCTGCTTTCACGTTTGTTTGTATCACTGCTTTGTTCACGTATTGTAAACAATTTTACAACACCAAGTTATAGTCCAGCAATTTTATTTTAAATTCACAAGCTTTCGGAGGCTTCCTCCTTTCCTCAGGTAAATGGAGGAAGCCTCCGAAAGCTTGTGAATTTAAAATAAAATTGCTGGACTATAACTTGGTGTTGTAAAATTGTTTACAATTGTCATCCCCAGTCCATCACCGGCATCTCCACATCTTGTTCACGTATGTCAAGGTGGGATGGAGTTAACTCTCTAAAGATTGATTGTTGGTAAGTGTTGGAGAAAAACCTGACAAAATTTACATGGATGAGTCACCTTCCTTAGTTTGGTTACCATGACAATTGATGCACTGGGTTTCTGGCCCAATATCTTATGGCCTAAGGGGTAGAAAAGAAACGTCTGTGCAGTCCAGAGCAAAGATCAGTCATTTTGGATCGGATTGAACTGAACTGAGCTATTCCTCAGACCTAACAAAGGGTTCGGAGCTTTATTTTTGCTCAGAAAGGATACAAGAATTCATTTCTCCAGGAGACTGGCCGGGGCTAAATTCTGAACACTGTGAGCAAAAAGTCAAATTATATTCATTGCAAATTTGAAAATAGAGTATTAATTTCTTCTTTTGTGAAGCTTCTTGGGATTTTTCTCTATGCTGAAGGCACTATATAGATACAAGGTGTAATTATTAGCAACTTAAATTCTAAGATCATTGTTGTATTTTCACTGAAATATATGTTCATAAAAATACCATCGGTGGGAACCTGCATTTAATCACATTCATAGACTGAAAGATTCCACTCGGTAGCAATGAGATATATGCTTTGCATCTCAAGTCATCAGTTGAGAGTGGAGGTTTGAATAGATGTTTGAGATTAGCGTGGTTGGGAATGGAAGTAATTTATTATGCTATGTAGAGCAGGATGTACCACTCAATCTCGCACGTGCCGTTAATGAAATAAAAGTGATTGTCACTGGTAGCATAACTGGAAAAATAATTAATTCTCAACATTGTCAGTCCTGATTTTGATGACTACACAGCAAAGAAAGAACCAGCAAATTATGTTACAGTGTACCGGCAGCACAATCTCATTCCAGTTAGAATGAGTCACTACCAGCAAAGTGCCAGGGTACACTGTCCTGTGTGTCCTAAATGGAAATAGGTATGAGGATTTCCAATAAGTAGATAGATAACTAAAACCAAATGGATTTTCGTTCAGTTTGGACATTAAATACTTAAGTAGTTTAATTTTTATATTAGTGGTTCATTGTGTCAACAACTGCAACTGATTATGCATAGCCCTTTTTGATATGAAGCAATATGGAATCATAGAATAATACAGCACAGAAGGAGGCCATTTGGCCCATCATGCCTGTGCCAGCTCTTTGAAAGAGCTATCCAATTAGCTGCATCCCCCTGCTCTTTCCCCATAGCCCTGTATTTTTTTCCCTTCAAGTATTTATCCAATTCCCTTTTAAAATTTACTGTTGAATCTGCTTCCACCACACTTTCAAGCAGATCACAACAACACGCTGCATAAAAAAAAATTCCTCTTGTCGCCTCTGGTTCTTTTGTCAATCACCTTAAATCTGTGTCCTCTGGTTACCGACCCTTCTGCCACTGGAAACAGTTTCTCCTTATTTACTCTTATCAAAACTGTTCATGATTTTGAACACCTCTATCAAATCTCCTCTTAACCTTCTCTGCTCTAGGGAGAATAACCTCAGCTTC
This sequence comes from Heptranchias perlo, assembly GCF_035084215.1. NCBI lineage: Eukaryota > Metazoa > Chordata > Chondrichthyes > Hexanchiformes > Hexanchidae > Heptranchias > Heptranchias perlo. The sequence goes on from NC_090335.1 coordinate 38,537,155, forward strand.
ACCAGTCTCTACACATAACTGAAATCCGTCATCCCTCATTCTCGTAAATCTCTTCTGCACCCTCTCTATGGCCTTGGTATCCTTCCTAAAGTGTGGTGCCCAGAACTGAACACAATACTCCAGCTGAGGCCTAACCAGTGTTTTATTAAGGTTTGGCATAACTTCCTTGCATTTGTACTCTATGCCTATGTTAACAAAGCCAAGGATACCATATGCTTTTTTAACAGCCTTCTCAATTTGCCTTGCCACCTTAAAAGATTTGTATATCTGTACCCCCAGGTCTCTCTGTTCCTGCACCCCCTTTAAAATTATACCATTCAGTTTATATTGCCTCTCCTCATTCTTCCTATCAAAATGTATCACTTCACACTTCTCTGCATTACGTTTCATCCGCCACGTGTCTGCCCATTTCACCAGTCTGTCTATGTCCTCCTGCAGTCTGTTACTATCGTCTTCATTGTTTACTGCATTTCCTAATTTCCTATCATCTGCAAACTTTGAAATTATGGCCTGCACACCCAAGTCCAGGTCATTAATATATATCAAAAAGAGCAGTGGTCCTAATACTGACCCCTGGGGAACACCACTGTATACTTCCCTCCAGTCTGAAAAACAACTGTTCACCACTACTCCCTGCTTTTTGTCCCTTAGCCAATTTCGTATCCACACTGCCACTGTTCCGTTAATCCCATGGATTTTAATTTTGCTTATAAATCTATTATGTGGTACTTTGTCAAATGCCTTTTGAAAGTCCATATACACAACATCAACCGTACTATCCTCCGTTACCTCATCAAAGAACTCAATCAAGTTGGTCAAACACGATTTGCCTTTAACAAATCTGTGCTGACTTTTATTTATTAGCCCATAACTTTCCAAGTGCCAATTGATTTTGTCCTGGATTATTGGGGATAATTTTAACCTCCAAGAACAGGTGGGTTGGGGGGGCGGGTGGGTAGTGAAAATCGTTGATTTTTGTAGCGCGACCGCAACCCGGCTCCAATGCGCCCACTTCCTGGTTAAACGTGGACGCATTTGATTGTGTACATGCAGCTGAAACCCCAGAAGTCACGACCCCAATTACTGCCAGCAGGTGGGCACTTAGCATGTCAATTAAGATCGTTGAGGTACTTCAATTTTTTAATTGATTCTTAAACAGAAATGAATTTAACTTCACCTGCACGGGTTTCTCAGGGCTTCTGAATCTTGCCAATGAAATGGAGTTGATTTGGGTTTTTAAACCTGTGATTGATCCATCTCAATAAAAGCTCAGGTATTGCAGCTGGTCTCTCAGTTCTCTCAGGCAAACATTTTGCTGAGAGTTCTTGTGTTGAAACATCTTTAGCAAAACTTTGGACTTTGCAGCAAGCAATTAGGAAGACAAATGGCATGTTGGCCTTTATTGCAAGGGGTTGGAGTACAGGAGTAAGGAAGTCTTACTACAATTGTACAGGGCTTTCATGAGACCTCACTTGGAGTACTGCATACAGTTTTGGTCGCCTTATCTAAGGAAGGATATACGTGCCTTAGAGGCAGTGCAACGAAGGTTCACTGGACTAATTCCTGGGATGAGAGGGTTGTCCTTTGAGGAGAGGTTGAGTAGAATGGGCCTATACTCTCTGGAGTTTAGAAGATGAGAGGTGATCTCATTGAAACATATAAGATTATGAGGGGGCTTGACAGAGGAGTTGCTGGGAGGCTGTTTCCCATGGCTGGAGAGTCTAGAACTAGGGAGCATAGCCACAGGAAAAGGGGTCAGCCATTTAAGACTGAGATGAGAAGGAATTTCTTCACTTAGAGGGTTGTGAATCTTTGGAATTCTCTACTCCAGAGGGCTGTGGATGCTGAGTCCTTGAATATATTCAAGGCTGAGATAGATAAATTTTTGGACTCCAGGGGAATCAAGGAATATGGGGAGCGGGTGGGAAAGTGGAGTTGAGGTCGAAGATCAGCTATGATCTGATTGAATGGCGGAACAGACTCGTGGGGCAGTGTGGCCTACTCCTGCTCCTATTTCATATGTTCTTATGTTCTAATGGAGCCTCTGAAATTGACAAGATCAGGAGGGGAAGCACAATGGATGTATTCCAGAAGACATCTGAGGAGGAGGAAAATGACCATCCACGATAGCCACATCATGCTGTGTTGGGATCTGCAGGTGCACAAGAGAGTGTTGTGCAAGAAGGATCTGGAGAACAGCTGAGAGGGCAGCAACAGATGGGCCGAGTTCACTGGAGGCACTACCCACGTGAGAGGGTATACAGGCAGAGGCTGAGCTTCCTGGACCTCTCTGAGGAACATTGCCTACGCAGGCACAGATTGCGTCGGCAGATGGTTGCAGACATCTGCAGCCTCCTGGAGGAACAGCTGCTCCCTGCTGGACCTGGAGGCCATGCATTGCCCGTCGCAGTAAAAGTAACGACTGACTTCAATTTCTTTGCCTCTGGGTCCTTCCAGGGCGCCAATGGTGACACCTCCAGGGTGTGCCAATCGTCTGCACATAAGTGTATAAGGCAGGTGACGGATGGGTTGTCTGCCAGGGCATCCGATTATGTGAACTTCCCCCCAACGATATCCGCCACAATGAGTAGGCAGTGGATTTTGCCTCTCTGGCTGGCTTCCCAGGGGTGCAGGACGCATCAATTGCACACGAGTGGCAAGCCGAGGACCACAACATGAGCCAGGATATTCATCAACCAAAAGGGTTTCACTCCATCAGTGCACAACTGGTGTGCAACTGCAAGAAGAGATTTCTGTAGGTGTGCACCAGATTCCCTGGCAGCTGTCATGATGGGTTTACACTGTGCCAGTCCAACATTCTAGACCTCTTCCAAACAGGAGACAGACTTAAGGGCTGGCTCGTTGGAAACCAGGGATACCCCCTGCAATCTTGGCTCGTGACACCTGTGAGTAACTCCAATAATGAGGCACAAGAGTGATCTATCCAGAGCCACATGACCACCAGGTGTGTCACTGAGCCATAGGCATGTTGAAGATGCGCTTCAGGTGCCTGGATAGGTCTGGAGGGATCCTTCAGTACTCACCAACGAGGGTGTCCAGAATCGTCGCAGTGTGCTGCGTCTTGCACAACATAGCGCAGCAGAGAGGATTAGAGGTGGAGGAGGACGAAGGTGCTCGTCAATCATCCTCTGATGGCGACAACATTGAAGACGAGAAAGAGGAGGACGAGGAGGGGGGGAAGGTGAAGATGGGGCACCCATCGCCAGACCATCCGTGCAGATTGTTGCTTGGGATGCCTGGGATGCCCTTAGTTCTCACAGGTTCTCATAATAACAGCGGCAAAATCAGGATATTGAGATATTCAGGCCGCCTGGCACACCTAACATCAATCCCCCCACCTCTTTGCACAAAACAGTCCTTCATCCACACAAACACATATTTCACCTCCGCCCAATGGGTACTGTCATGTATTGATATTCATCATGAAACAAATGAAAGGGTGACTTAACACTTGGGATGTAATAATGGTCAAGACGTGGAAGTGGTGCTAATCAATAAATTTCATTGTGCCAATATAAAAAAAGTCACTTAACAACATAACATTTCTTCAAACACCCTTGTGCATACTCTTGGTGAACTACAATTGCTTTAACATACAATTCTTACTGCTTCTACGTGATGCATCGCCTGTGCTATCAGCAGAGGTAGAGGCAGACTGCGCAAATCCCTGCCCTGAGTGCTGAGATGCTTTTGGCCTATGACCTCTGGGTTTTGGAGCCTTTTATGGCCCTGTCAAAGACTGCTCCACCTGCACATGTGCAGGGGCAGACTCGGCCATCGGGAGAGGAGGCAGCATTTCGGGTACTGGTTGGGTGGGGGGGGGGGGGTAACGGGTGAGATGTGGGAGTGCTTTGAGTGCAGTTCCCACTTCTATGTCCCCTTTTGCCTTCATCTCTCTGCCAGGCCAGTGCCATATCGCTCCCACCACTCCAGTGAACAGCGAGTTGGTGAACATATGTGCTGCATTGTCAGGCCACGGATAAGGTATGTTTAAAGCGGCAGACATGCTGGTTTCCAAAGTATGCACGGCTGTGGTCATGGCCTGCATAGATTAATTTCAGAGCCGTGCTTTAAGCTCTATGGAGGCGGCCACTCATTCCATGGCAGACATTCTCGCAATTACCTGCGACATCAATCCACTCATGTTGGAGTTGGACTCCTCCATCTTCTCTGCTATGGAGAGTGTGCATGGCACATTTTCCAGTACCTCGTAAAGATGCAGCTGTATCTCAATCATTCTTAGTCTCAATGATGGCCCCCGGGGTTCAGCACCTGTATCCAGGTGAGCAGCGCTTGGAGGGGAGTGTGCCCTCCAACGTGGACTCTTCACTGCTGCCCCTGCCACCAGCGGCTGCTCGTGCTCACTTGTGAGTTGTGAATCACCAGGTGACAACCCGACTAACTGGCTAACAGGACCCATCGAAGTGCAATTATCTGCGCTGGTGCATGGCTGTATGTCCTGTAACAGTGCACCCTCAGAAGGAATGAGGTCCTCTGAGCAATCGATGTTTTTGAAGACAACAGAAAGCGATATGAATTAGAAATGGCAAAGCAACAATTTTACAAATCGCCATACTCAGGTTTCTTGTAGTTCAGTCATTGATGAGATAAAGTCGTCACGCGTGTGAATCATAGAATCATAGAATGATTACAGCACAGAAAGACGCCATTCAGCCCATCTAGCCCTTGCCGGTTCTTTGTAAGAGCAATCCAGTTAGTCCCATTCCCCCGCTCTTTCCCTGCAGCCCTGCAAATTTTTTCCCTTCAAGTATTTATCCAATTCCTTTTGGAAAGCCATGTTTACATAAGAACATAAGAACATTAAATCTGCTTCTACCACCCTTTCAGGCAGCGCATTCCAGATCATAACTATTTGCTGTGTAAAAAAGATTTTCCTTATGTTGCTTTTGGTTCTTTTGCCAATCACCTTAAATCTGTGTCCTCTGGTTCTCAACTGTTCCACCAATGGGAACAGTTTCTCTTTATTTACTTTATCTAAACCTTTCTTGATTTTGAATCCTTCTATCAAATCTCCTCTCAACCTTCTCTGCTCTAAGGAGAACAATCCCAGCTTCTTCAGTCTATCCACGTAACTGAAGTCCCTCATCCCTGGAACCATTCTAGTAAATCTTTTCTGCACCCTCTCTAAGGCCTTCACTTCCTTCCTAAAATGCGGTGCCCAGAATTGGACACAATAATCTAGTTATGGCCGAACCAGTGTTTTATAAAGGTTCAACATAACTTGCTTGCTTTTGTACTCTATGCCTCTATTTATAAAGCCCAGGATCCTGTATACTTTTTAACCACTTTCTCAACCTGTCCTGCCACCTTCAAAGATTTGTGCACATATACCCACAGGTCTATCTGTTCCTGTGCCCCCTTTAGAATTGAATCATTTAGTTTATATTGCCTCTCTTCATTCTCCCAGCCAAAATGTAAACTCTTTGCACTTCTCTGCGTTAAATTTCATCTGCCATTTGTCCACCCATTCCACCTGCCTGTCTATGTCCTCTTGAAGTCTATTACTATCCTCCTCACTGTTTACTACATTTCCAAGTTTTGTGTCATCTGCAAATTTTGAAATTGTGCAGTGTACACCCAAGTCCAAGTCATTAATATATATCAAGAAAAGCAGTGGTCCTAGTACTGACCCCTGGGGAACACCACTGTATATCTTCCTCCAGTCTGAAAAACAACCGTTCACCACTACTCTCTCTTTCCTGTCACTTAGCCAATTTCATATGAAAGATGTTTAAGTTCTGCCACCAGGCATCTGCGGGTTCCCAGTCTCTCCATCTCCGATAGATAGGGTTGCAGTTGGTCTACTTATCTCCTGGCCTCCTCCTCTGCATCTGTCAGCTGGACTATTTGTGATGGTCCATCTCCAGTCCTCACCCCCTCCCTTGCGTTTTGCGCTCTCTTCACCTGCAAGGGGTGAAAGAACAGACCTATGAGTGACTGAAAGTGACCCAATGGATACAATGCATTGGGTGAGGCTCACTATCATACAGATGCATCAGAGGGTTCTATCAAAACCCTTCCATCAGACAGATGCATCACATTGCATAAGGAGTGGGGTGAGTGGCAGTGGTGGATGGATAATGTGGTGGTGAGCAAGTGCATAGAAAGTGAAGGATGGATGCTGCTGAAACTTAAGTGGGTGCGAGGAATGATGTGATGGAGTAGGCTTACCGACACAGGGTGAGAAGGGGGGTGTTGTACACCACAGGATGTGGGTGAATCAGCAACTGTATTCACTTTTCCTGACCTGGCTAGATCATTAAACCACATTCTGCACTGCAGCCAAGACCTGGGCACTGTGCTCACGTCGGTGGTGGGGAAACATTTTGAGACAATGGACATGATTTTTACTTGCAGCCAAGAAGAGAGTGGGTGGGTAGATTTTCACGTCAGAAACCCAGAATTTGCGATCGCAACTCAATTGAAGGCACTTAATTTTGCTTCCGGGTTTCGCGCCTCCAAGTTGCTCAGCGGGCGTACTGCGCACCGCATGACGTGATCTGAAGTCCACTATTGAAAGGGCTAACGCAAAAATGGATTTTGGAGGACAAAGGAGGAAGTGAAGCCATGGATTCACCTCTTCTGCCACCTCCAGCCACACTGTGGTGGCAGAACCAGGTTTCTTCCTCCTATCACTTGGGTGAATTACCTCCCTCCTGGTTCTCACTGCACCCAGCAGTACTTCCAGTGAAGCATCCAAGAATTTGGGTGCTGCCTTTACTCTATGTGAATCCATGGCTTCACTTCCTCCTTTGTCCTCCAAAATCCATTTTTGCGTTAGCCCTTTCAATAGTGGACTTCAGATCACGTCATGCGGTGCACAGTACGCCCGCTGAGCAACTTGGAGGCGCGAAACCTGGAAGCAAAATTAAGTGCCTTCAATTGAGTTGCGATCGCAGATTCTGGGTTCCTGACGTGCAAATCTACCCACCCACTCTCTTCTCGGCTGCAAGTAAAAATCATGTCCATTGTCTCAAAAAGTTTCCCCACCACCGACGTTAGGCTGACTGGCCTGTAATTGCCAGGTTTATCCCTCTCCCCTTTTTTGAACAAGAGTATAATATTTGCAATCCTCCAGCCCTCTGGCACCACCCCCATATTTAAGGAGGATTGGAAGATTGTGGCCAGAGGCTCTGCAATTTCCACCCTTACTTCCCTCAGTAACCCAGGATGCATCCCATCTGGACCAGGTGACTTTCTACTTTGAATACTGCCAACCTTTAAAGTAACTCATCTTTATCTATATTTATCCTATCCAGTATCACAACTACCTCCTCCTCCACTGCTACATTGGCAGCACATTCTCATACTTGTTTTCAAATCCTTCCATGGCCTCGCCCCTCTCTATTTCTGTAACTTCCTCCAGCCCTACAAACTTCCGAGATCTCTGGGCTCCTCCAATTCTTGCCTCTTGCTCATCCCCGATTTTAATCGCTCCACCATTGGCGGCCATGCCTTCAGCTGCCTAGGCCCTAAGCTCAGGTGTTCCCTCCCTAAACCTCACTACCTCTCTACCTTTCTCTCCTCCTTTAAGATGCTCTTTAAAACCTACCTCTTTGACCAAGCCTGTCCTAATATCTCTTTACATGGCTCAGTGTCAAATTTTCTTTGATAACGAGCCTGTGAAGCGACTTGGGACGTTTTACTACATTAAAGGCATTATATAAATGCAAGTTGTTGTTGTAGTGAAGACAGATGCAAAGTATTCATTTAGTACCTAAGCCATGCCCTCTGCCTCCACAAGATCTCCTTTTTGGACCCTAATCGGTCCCACCCTTCTTGACTACCCATTTACTATTTATATGTTTATAAAAGACTTTTGGGTGCCCTTTTATATTAGCTGCTAATCTATTCCCATAGTCTCTCTTTGCCCCTCTCACTCCCTTTTTTAGATCACCTCTGTACTTTCTCTATTCAGCTTGGTTCTGTACCTTGCATTTGTCATAAGCCTCCTTTTTCTGTTTTAATTAAATCTCTATGAGGGCTAAATTGGGCCACGCTGTGCCCGTTTTGTAGGCGCTTTTGTAGGAATGCTGTCATCCTGAGAGAGGACAGCAGGTTCATGTTCCATGGATCCACTGCAACTTGCCACCTCCCGTTATGCGCCACCTTCTCCTGCACACAAGCGGGACGTGTGTCGGTGAGTCTCCTGCAAGATGTTTGGGTGATGTGGCTATCATGGTTGAATAGCTGCCAGTGTGTGACCTGTGAGTTGTGGGTGTGCGGCTTGCAACGTTGGTAATGTGTGAGGGTGAGATGAGGCATCTGATTGGAAAAGTTGAGTACTGATTGAAAGAGTTTGTTGGTATGTGGGTGATGGGGGGTGTAGTGCATGGAGCAGTGGATGTGGCTAGTGGTGCAGTTGGTAGGAGATGCCATATGACAGTTGACCTGACCTCACTCACCTTGACCACTTGTGTCAAAGCATTGAACTTCTTTCTGCACTGCATCCATGCTCGTGGTGCTATGCACCTGGCATTGACTGTGTCCCCTACTGTCTCCCACTGCCTTGGGAGCATATGTCTTTAGGGCCTCTTGCGCTCCATGTGGATATAGGATACCCCTCCTTCTGTACATCTCTTGCACCAATTCCTCTAGTGCATCATCAGAGAACCTTGGTGCATGCTCTCTCGCAGGCCTGGTACAAACTCAGATGGGCAGATTGGTGAGGTCTAGCGTGCAGATTGGCGGATGTGGGATTTAATAGTGCGCAACCTTTATTCAAGGTTTTAAAATAACTCGACAGTTTGTATACATAGGGATGGGACCTGCATCTGTGTTTTATGTGTGTGATGTCTGATCTCCGTTCAGACTCCGTGCGGATCCATATCTTATATTTTGCAAATAAGAGGTGCAGGCTGCCTTTAAGTGGTGCCAGCCACTTGCAATACCTGGTCCCCCTGCTGGTGAGCAGCCACTCAACAGCACATGTAGGCCTGGCTGCTTGCAGCAATCAGGTAAATCACCAGGCAGCATGAATGTTACGTGCTGAGTTTCGAGGGTTATCCAATATAACCCCCTATATCTCTAGTCATCAGGAGCTCTACCTTTGAATGCCCTTAATTTCCCCCTCGTGGGAATGTGTCTACTTTGTACCCACACTATCTCCCCTGTGAAGGTCTCCCATTGTTCAATTACAGTTTTGCCGACCAATTTTGATTCCAATCCAGCTGGGCCAAATCCCTTTCTAACTCACTATAATTTCCCCTCCTCCAGTTAAGTATTTTCACGCTTGATTGTTCCTTGTCCCTGTCCATAACTTTTCTAAACCTGATGATATCATTGTTCTCCAATTGCTGTCCCACTGAAACACGCTCCACTTGCCCTACTTCATTCCCCAGAACTAAATCCAGCACTGCTTCATTCCTCATAGGGCTGGAAACGCACTGATCAATAAAGTTCTCTTGTACACATTTCAGGAATTCCTCCCCCTCTTTGCCCTTTGCATTGTTACTATCCAAGTCTATATTGGGATAATTGTAGGCCCCCATTATCACTAATCTATAGTTCTTGCATCTTTCTGTAATTTGCCTGAAAATTTGCTCCTCCATCTCCTCCCCACTATTTGGGGGCCAATATTATACACCTAGTAGTGTAATAGCTCCTCTATTGTTCCTTAATTCTAACCAAATAGATTCTGTCTTTGACCCCTCAACTACATCATCCCTTTCCAGTGCTATAATGGTTTCTTTGATCAATACTGCCAGCACCCTCCCCCTTCCTTTTTTCCTTCCCTATCTTTCCTGAATACCTTGTAACCAGGAATATTAAGTTCCCAATCCTCCCCTTCTTTGAACCAGGTCTCTGTTATTGCCACCATATCATAGTCCCATGTGGCGACTTGCACCTGCAGCTCACCAACCTTATTTGCCACGCTACCTGCATTTACGAAGATATTAGATGTAGGATGTTGGCTAGGGACACAGATTGTTACATGATTGAGGTGTTCTGATGTATAGTCCACTTGGTAGTAGCAAAGATTATTGAACATAAACCATTGAGTGCCAACAGGTCATGAATAGTCTATATTCCTTCAACTGTGGTACCTGATGTATATTTTGTTGCTGGTGATATTGAAAATAATTAAGAATACACATTTTGATTTTTTTATTGGTAGACTAACATTGTTGCAACATTGTTTATGGGTAGTATGCAGGCTGGAGCATGGCTTTGTTGTCACATGCTAACCGGGCCTGTTCCCTTAAGACTATTGCTCAAGTACTCCCTGTGGAGAAGTGGTCTAAATAGACACATCCTGAGGTGAATTAGAGGCTAATTTTTGCTATTGTTGGAATTGTATCTAGTTTGACAGCTGCTTAGCTTCTGTCTTTGTTGTCCAACACCCTCTCTGGGTTATCACAAGGCCAGTAAATAAACAGCAGGAAATAACTTTTTTTTAAAGCTTGTTCAGTTGTGACTTTTTAATGTTTTATGGAGACTCTAAAATAGTAGATGTTCCATCGTGCTGCTCACGATGAGTTGGACGATATTCTGCTTTGTAATGACGGGAGAGTTATGCCATGTTATTCAATATAAGGTGTTAAGGTGGAGCTGTGTTGCTTTAAGGCCTCAAAGTGCAGTTGCTATTGAGTAAACACAAAGTGAGATCAGGTCAGGTCAATCAGAAATAAGTTGTTAACTTCAGTTTCCAGATCAACAGACAATTTTTTTGAATATTATTTTGCATCTGTAACAAAGTATGGTGGTTGGTGTATAACAGATGCACATCAGGTGTTAGATTTATTAAACATATATCTGTACCATTTTAAAAGTTTTGCATATTGTGTGCACTGCCTAAAAGCGTCACACTTACTTTCTGTCATTATATTTCCATCCTGTTATTTGCCACACAATTTCTATCATGTATCAATTCTCCTGTTTATTATACTGAGCTGGATTTCAGTCTTGCTTGAGTTCTCCTCACTGAGTACTCACACTAGGTGGCATTGATCTATTGTTTACTTACCTGTGATTGCTGAGTTGATCATGTAATCAACCTCAGCCCCACAGCTCCCAGGCCTGTCATAACCATTGCTTGCACTTCCTGATGCTACCTCCCCCCACCTCACCTCCCCACCCCCCCCCTGCATTACTGCTGCCATCTACCCTCTGATGCCTTCTCTCCATCCGTTCCTCTGCTCCCACTCACTCGCCCCCTTCCCCACAATTGCATTAGATCTGTCACTCAATGCTACTACTCTTCATGCAGATTTTGTTTTCCCGCACTGAGCTGGGAAGCAGCACAGAGTTTTTTTCAAAGCACATTTTCCATATTTGCTGAACCAGCAATTGAGTTATTTTTAAAGTTTTTATGTTGTATAAGACTGGCAGTGGGTACTGACATGAAACCAGGGGAGGGGGACACTTATTTCCCATTCAGCTCCCAGATCCTGGAAGACTCGTCCCAGTATTGTTGGACTCCAGTGCTCCATCTGTCAATTTTGCCATGGTCCAGGCAATTGTTCCCACTGCTGAAATATCCCAGGGCCCCACTGCACACTGCTGCTCTATCTGGGTCCCCCCAAAGCTTGTCCCAGTGTTACCACACACCAGGACCCTGTCCCAAGTACTTCCAGATTTCAGGAATTCCATCAGTCAGCTAAGTCCCTCCAGTTCTGCAAAATCACTGGACCACTCCCTAAAAACTGGCTAAGATCAAAACCTCCCAGTGCCTCAAAACCCAAAGAATTATTGTAAAAATACAAAGCATTTACTCTCAGCGCTGCTAAAATCCAGGACTTTCCTTAGAATCATCACCACAGTTAAGGTAATCTACTGGTCGCCTCCACCCTTGCCCCATGCAACCAAAGTGCGGGTATGGTAGCATAGTGGTTATGTTACTGGACTAATAATCCAGATATCTCCACCATCAGAGAAGCCAGTCGTCAGCCAATTCGATTCACTCCACGTGATATCAAGAAACGGCTGAGTGCATTGGATACAGCAAAGGCTATGGGCCCAGACAACATCCCAGTTGTAGTGCTGAAGACTTATGCTCCGGAACTAGCTGCGCCTCTAGCCAAGCTGTTCCAGTACAGCTACAACACTGGCATCCACCCGACAATGTGGAAAATTGCCCAGGTATGTCCTGTCCACAAAAAGCAGGACAAATCCAATCCGGCCAATTACCGCCCCATCAGTCCACTGTCGATCACCAGCAAAGTGACGTAAGGTGTCGTCGAAAGTGCTATCAAGCAGCACTTACTCACCAATAACCTGCTCACCGATGCTCAGTTTGGGTTCTGCCAGGACCACTCGGCTCCAGACCTCATTACAGCCTTGGTCCAAACATGGACAAAAGAGCTGAATTCCAGAGGTGAGGTGAGAGTGACTGCCCTTGACATCAAGACAGCATTTGGCTGAGTGTGGCAACAAGGAGCCCGAGTAAAATTGAAGTCAATGGGAATCAGGAAGAAAACTCTCCAGTGGCTGGAGTCATACCTAGCACAGAGGAAGATGGTAGTGGTTGTTGGAGGCCAATCATCTCAGCCCCAGGACATTGCTGCAGGAGTTCCTCAGGACAGTGTCCGAGGCCCAACCATCTTCAGCTGCTTCATCAATGACCTTCCCTCCATCATAAGGTCAGAAATGGGGATGTTCGCTGATGATTGCATAGCGTTCAGTTCCATTCGCAATCCCTCAAATAATGAAGCAGTCCGAGCCTGCATGCAGCAAGACCTGGACAACATCCAGGCTTCGGCTGATAAGTGGCAAGTAACATTCGCGCCAGACAAATGCCAGGCAATAACCATCTCCAACAAGAGAGGTCTAACCACCTCCCCTTGACATTCAACGGCATTACCATCGCCGAATCCCCCACCATCAACATCCTGGGGGCCACCATTGACCAGAAACTTAACTGGACCAGCCATATAAATACTGTGGCTACAAGAGCAGGTCAGAGGCTTGGTATTCTGTGGCGAGTGACTCACCTCCTGACTCCCCAAAGCCTTTCCACCATCTACAAAGCACAAGTCAGGTGTGCGATGGAATACTCACCACTTGCCTGGACAACACTCAAGAAGCTTGACACCATCCAGGACAAAGCAGCCCGCTTGATTGGCAACCCATCCACCACCCTAAACATTCACTCCCTTCACCACCAGCGCACAGTGGCTGCAGTGTGTACCATCCACAGGATGAACTGCATCAACTCGCCAAGGCTTCTTCGACAGCACCTCCCAAACCCCCGACCTCTACCACCTAGAAGGACAAGAGCAGCAGGTTCATGGGAACAACACCACCTGCACGTTCCCCTCCAAGTCACACACCATCCCGACTTGAAACTATATCTCCGTTCCTTCATCGTCGCTGGGTCAAAATCCTGGAACTCCCTTCCTATCTGCGCTGTGGGAGAACCTTCACCACACGGACTGCAACGGTTCAAGAAGGTGGCTCACCACCACCTTCTCAAGGGCAATTAGGCATGGGCAATAAATGCCGGCTTCGCCAGCGACGCCCACATCCCATGAACGAGTAAAAAAAATCTTCCCACCCTGAACTCCATGAAAACCCCTGTTCAGACCCATAGCCTGAAGCAGCAGGTAAAATCTATCTTGCACTTTAAAAAATGTAGGATTTCAAAAATGGAGTATTCAGCTGAAGGAACACATAATAAAATCCAAAAAAAATGCAAAATTCTGCAACAGCTGGAAATCTGAAACTAAAACTGAAAATCCTAAAAACAGACAGAAGGTGAATCATCAACTTGTAGCGAGAACGGATATTAACATTTTGGGTGTACACCCTTCTTCAAAACTGGGTCCATATCCAAAACCATCTTGGCCTTTTGGCTGTCTTGGACCCAGTGCTGGGTTCCCATTGCAAACAACTGTACCCCCTCCAGCCATGACCTGGCCCCTGAGATGGCCTTAAACGGGTGTCAGGACTTAAGAACTGAAGTTACATTTATCAAAATGTGACCCTGCTGCATGGTTCTTTCTTGGCACGTATTATCCTGCTATGTTTCCAAAAATGCCTTGTGTTGATAGATGTGAGGACCTTATCTAGATAGAGTGGGAGTATAAATATGGAATTATGTTTTAGTTCTGAAACCAAGTATAACAAAAATATAGTGTAGATTTAGCACTCTGCTGATATTTTATTGCACCTGTAGGATGTCTGAAATAGGATTTATGCCTTTAATATGAAAAACGTTATCTCTTTTGCACTTCAGTCAAGAGTAAAGCTATTCGATTCCTTTGAATGCTGACTCTCTTTTGCAGCTTATTTTATCTATTATATGTAAAAGAATTTTGAAAGCAGTAACATTACGTGACAAATATGTACATTCTTTCCAGTTCGTGATTAATGATAAAGGGATACGGATGGGACTATGAAATTGAATAAATAATATTTAATCAATAGTTGACTAGTTATTTGAAATCCCAGTGAATCTGCTTGGCCAATCTATTTTTCCCACTGTGCAGGCAGTCCTTGTTCTGTCAGTGAATAATCACATACTATGTCCAACATCCGATTACTGATTCAATAGTTGCTGTTACTGCACGAGCAGGTAAGGCTGAACCACGATGACTGAACATCCAGTGCTTACTCTCCAAACACAATGAACAATTCCAGCACAGTCATTAATTGGATCTGGGAGGAAAAAGTCACCTGGAGCCATAGTTTCCTCTGTTCGTTAATTTTATCGAAAAGGTTTACATGCATAAACAGTGCTGCAATATCAATAGAAAGCACAAATGGTCTATTTCCATGCTGAGTGCTGCTTTAAATGTCAGCCTTGGCTCAGTGGTAGCACTTTCACCCCTTGAGTCAGAAGGTTGTGAATTCAAGCCCCACTCCAGAGACCTAAGCACATAATGTAGGCTAAAGCTTCAATGCACTACTGAGGGAGTGCTATGCTGTCAGAGGTGCTGACTTCTGAATGAAACATTAAACTGATGCTCCATCTGCCCTCTCAGGTGAACATAAAAAATCCCATGCTACTATTTAAAGAAGCACAGGGGAGTTCTTCCAGTGCCTTGGCCAACATTTATGGAACCAAGACCACCAAAACCAGATTATTTGGTCATTAATCTCATTACTGTTTGTGGGCGCTTGCTACGCACAAATTGGTTGCTACATTTCCCTACACCGCAACAGTGACTGTACTTCAAAAGTACTTCATTGGTTGTGAAGCATTTTGGGACATCCAGGGGCCATGAAAGACATTGGGCTTGGTTTTACCACCCGCTATCGGGTGCGTTCTCGGCTGGGGGGCCCCGAAAATCAGGGAATCCCGGAGCGGGACCAGATACCGTCTCGAACCCGCGCACTTCCGGGTTCCCCACGGACGCGCCGGCGTGCGCGCGCAGACCCCGCAGGTGGGAATCCCACAGGCAATTAAAGCCAGCGGGATGCCACTTGTAAGTATTTATCTTGCTCGTTCAGGTCGTTTACAGGCCTGATTGATCTGTTTTATTAGGAAGGGTGGGATTTTACCTTGAACTGAGACTGTTTCCCATACTGGGGGAAACACTTTCACTTCAAACGGACGTGTTGCAGCCAGCAGCCTGTGGCAGCTGCCAAGGTGCATTCCACAGGTGGGGGCGGGGGGGACCCTTCACCAACGCAGGAGGCCACTCCGTCACATAGGGCAACGCTTGCCCTCCACCACCCTCCTCCTAGCAAGAAGATTCACTGACGTGGAACCGCAACCCCGGTGCGAGGACACACTTACCTACTGTGCACAACCCCTCAGACCTACACCTTCCAGATGGGGGCCGCCTTGACCTCCTCGGAGGACGAACAGCATGACCAGCCTCAGCAGCCTCGCAGTCCACGCCGTCTGCCTCAGACACGTGGAGCCCCACAACACGGTGCTGTGACACATCCACCTGCACAGCAGGAGGGAGGGTAACCGCAGAGAGAGATGCGGCGCAGGAGGCACTACCCTCGCCACAGGGTCCACAGACCGAGGCTCAGCTTCCTGGACCTCTCTGAGGAGCAGTGCATACGGAGGCTCAGAGTCAGTCGCCAGGTAGTCGCCGACATCTGCGGCCTCCTTAATGACGAGCTGCTCCCGGATGGACCAAGCAGCATCTTCTTACCCGTCGCTGTCAAAGTCACCACTGCCCTCAACTTCTTCGCCTCCGGATCCTTCCAGGGTGCCACCGGGGACATCACCGGGGTCTGTCAGTCCTCTGCACACAAGTGCATAAGGCAGGTTACCGATGGGTTGTTCCACAGGGCCTCGCACTACATCAACTTCGCCATGGATGACCGCAGCCAGATGGAGAGGGTGGTTGGATTCCATGCTGTGGCTGGCTTCCCACGGGTGCAGGGTGTAATCGATTGCACCCACATAGCAATACGGGCACCTCCACATGAGCCAGGACTGTTCATCAACAGGAAGGGGTATCACTCCATGAACGCCCAGCTCATCTGTGACCACCGCCAGAGATTCCTACACCTGTGCGCCAGATACCCTGGCAGCTGCCACGATGCCTTCGTCCTCAGGGAGTCCACCGTCCCGCCCCTCTTCCACTCACCCAACACCGGCAACGGCTGGCTCCTCGGCGACAAGGGATATCCCCTGCACACGTGGCTTATGACACCTCTGAGGAACCCCATCACCGAGCCGCAGCGTCGATATAATGACAGCCACATTGCTACCAGGTCTACAATTGAGCAGGCTATAGGGGTGCTCAAGATGCGCTTCAGGTGCATTGATCGTTCCGGGGGAGCGCTCCAATACACGCCACTCAGAGTGGGACGAATTATAGTTGTCTGCTGTGCCCTGCACAACATGGCACAACAGAGAGGGGTGCCGCTGGAGGAGGCCCCATGCACATCCGCCACCCATATTGAGGACGACGATGAGGAGGAGGTGCAAGAGGAGGAGGAACGACCCATGAGCCGAACACCGGCTCACCTGGATGCTCGTCAGGCCAGGGAGGCACTCATATGTCAACGGTTCTCCTAACATCAGACTGTCTGAGGCGTCCAGACCTCATCACGTGCACAGAGGAGCGGCCATACCAGCCCCCTCCACAGAAGAGTGGTACCATTACTCCTGCACCCACTGTAGTGTGACCCAATGGGTGGGATCAGGTGATCGTCGTCATGATGAGCCCCACGAAAGGGACCTATTGCACAAGCCGCTCAAGAATGGACAAGAGGTGGCAGTAGTGGTGAGAACAATTGTGTTTATTGTGTATGTGCAGTAAACGACTATAAATAAAAACATAACAAATTGTCATACACCCTGGTGCATTCCCTTTGTGTTCATAACACCCTAGCCTTACGTTTGCGGGAAGCCCTACGTGGTGCTACCCCTGTGGCTCCAGCAGAGGTAGTGGCAGGTTGCTCTTGTTCGTGCCCTGACCGGGTAGATGCTTTGGGCCGACGCCCCCTGGGTTTCGGTGCCCGTGAGGGCACCTCCACAGACTGCTCCTCCTGCACCTGTGCAGGGGCAGACTCGGCCACCTGGAGAGGAGGCACCATTGCGGGTACTGGTTGAGAGGGGGGCAACGGGTGAGACGTGGGGGCACTTTGAGTAGCGTCCCCACTTCCATGTCCCCGTTCACCATCTTCCCCCTCATGGCCTAGGCCCACATCACTCCTTCCACCCTGCTGGACGGCAGTTTGGATGACCTGTGTGAGACCTTGCAAGGCCACCTCTAATGTATCTGTCAGCCTGTTTATGGCGGCAGAATGTTGCTCACCCTGAATCCGAACAGCCGTTGTCAGGGCCTGGATGGACTCAATGTTGAGCTGTGCGTGATGCTTGAGGGAGGCTAGCCTTTCCTCCACCGCAGACGTTCCCGCACCTACCCGCGACACTATCTCGCGGATACCCTCCTGTACTTGTGCCACCATTGCCCTCATGCAGGAGTTGGACTCCTCCATCACCTGCGCGATTGTGGAGAGTGCGCGTGGCACCTCTCCCAGTACCTCGGCAATGTGCTGGTGCCCCTCGACGACTCTCCTTTTGACTGGTGGCCCCCTGGGTTCAGCATCTGAGTCCGGCTGAGCAGAGCCTGGAGAAGAGTGCTCCCACCGACGCGGACCCTTCGTGGCTGCCCCTGCCACCAGGGTCTGCTCATGCTCACATGTGCGCGGTGACTCACCATGTGCAATCCCAACTAATTGAGGAGGGGGACCCACCGAGGTGTGTGTATCTGCGCTGGTGGATGCTTGGCTCATATGTGACGATGGACCCTCAGAGACCGGCATGTCCTCTGAGGAATCGCCCTCCACAGACACGGCGCTCGCAGACGGCCCTGCAAGAGAACAAATGTGGACAAATGTTGAGGTGCGGCAGATGCCAAGTGATGCTAAGATCATTCGCGATCATGAGTGCTGAGTGTCAGCTTTCCGTTACCGGACGTTTCTGCAGCCCCAGCCTTGCCATCCGCCACGGACAGGCAATGCAGCGTGTGGCTGATCTCCAAGGCGTCCAGCTCTGCGTGCGTTAGAACCACCTCGTGTGGCGGGCCCCCTCCGGTGCGTGCCCTTTCCCGGGCGTTCTTGCATCTCTTCTCCTGTCAAGGCAAAACACAGATGCGTGATTGAGTGATGATTGCATTGTGAGATGCTTCAAGCATTGGTGTGGGTGGGTTGAGCGTGTGGGAGATGGATGCGTGTGCCACATGCCCATCCCATTGTATGGGGATTGGGGTGTGTGGTAGTGTTCGAATGGGGACAGGGACGGTGGGTACGTGCAGGCACGGTGAGGATGATAGTTGAGTGGCTGTGAGGATTGATGCGGGAACGCTGTGGTGGCAGTGCAGAAGGGGTTGTGAGGTGTTTGAGGTGATGTGGAAGACGCAGTGTGGGAGAATGCGTTAGTGTACTCACTTTGCCAGACCTAGTGAGATCATTGAATCTCTTGCGACACTGGATCCATGTTCTTGTGCTGTTGCCCCTGCTGCTAACCTCCGCGGCCACCTCCGCCCATGCCTTCCTGGTGGCGGAGGCAGGGCACTTCCTTCCATCGCTGGGGAACAATGTCTCCCTCCTCCTCCTTACCCCGTCCAGCAGCAGCTGGAGTGAGTCGTCAGAAAATCGTGGGGCAGCCTTACCCCTGGGGTGCTCCATGGTGTGCTACTTCTTGTTTGCAGCAGGAGGAGCATTGGTGGACTGCCCCTTTAAATAGAGCTCCACCATCACTCAGACGTCACTGCGCATGCGCAGGCCACCGGCGCGCAGCTGAGCAGCGGAAAACCCGTAACCACAGGTAAATGACTTCAATTATCCTGTGATCGCACGGGGGACGCACTCATTTCACCGGGCGCGTTACCCACGCGCCCGATAGCCCTCCCGCTGGGAACCCGCAGGCCTGCTAACATCGGGCCCATTATATAAATGCAAGTTCTTTCCTTCTTTACTCCGAGAATTGGTCCTATTCAAAAATAGGTTCTGAGAAATTAGCAAAACGAATAATATGGATTTTGCTTGTTGGCCTTTAATCATGGGAAACTCATGAGAATTACAAAGCAATTAAATATGAACAAAAAGTTAATATTGAACTACAGGTCAGACCAGGCATTAATTAGCTTAATAAAGTAGATGATTTCAACATATCGCCACCAGCTAACAAAAGCAATTAGTACAGAGGAGTTTTCTTTTGGGGCAACAATGACATAGCAAGCATTGCTGGTTATCTTTTCGTATATCGGAGCAGGAGGAAAGGAAAGCCATTGAAGATGCAAAACTCAGAGAATAAACTACCCCAGGCAGTGAGTCTACCATAACAGAGACAGCTACCTGGTTATTATGGAGAATCAGTCCAGATCATGGCTCATAAAAACATAAGAAATAGGAGCAGAAGTAGGCCATACGGCCCCTCGAGCCTGCTCCACCATTCAATAAGGTCATGGCTGATCTTTGACCTCAACTTCACTTTCCCACCCGATCCCCATATCCCTCAATTCCCTCAGAATCAAAAAATCAGCTCAGGCTCGGAAGGAAGGCTGAGAATGAGATGTACCAGTTGGTCCTCGAATACCCGCAGGAACAAACCACCATCCATGCAGCAGTGACGGTGGTAGTCACCACTGTCCTCAACTTTTATACTCTCGGGTCTTTCCAAGGACCCACATCACAAGAGTTGGCCACTTTGGTGTGTGCCAATTCATTAAGAAGGTAATTGAAAGCTCGTTTATCCACACACCCACCCACATATATATGACAACAGCCAACAACAGTAACAACAGAGGAAGCTAAGGTTTTTCCAAATTGATGGCTTTTCTAAAGTACAGGGCATAATTAATTGTATATATGCAACCTTCTGTGTACTTACAAATATTACTAAATAGAAAGGGCTATTGTTCCATCAATGTGCAAATTGTATGTGATCCCTACCGGAACATAATGCATGAATGTTGCTTTTTGCTGATGTAAGTGAATTAGCTTACTCTCTTGTAACATCCAGGATCTGGATTCGAATACAGTCCAGACTGTTGGAGTGAAAGTCATATATGCTGGCTGAAAAAAACACTACTATTTTTGCATCTACATAGTGCCTTATCATGTCAAACTATCTGTACTTCAGTTAATTACTTTTGAAGCACAGTAACAGTTGTCATGTAGACAAATGCAACACTAATTCTGAGTCAGCAACATCCCACAAACAGCCATGAAATGCATGATCCATTCATCTGTTTTTTGTAGCACACTACGATCTTCTGCAAATAGTACCACAGGCATTTTAATGGCCTTCAGAGCAGGAAGAAGGGAGGCCTGGGAGCATGAAGGACACAGAAGGCAGATGGGACCTCAGTTTAACATCTCATTCAAAGGATGGAATCTCTGACTATGCAACACTCCATCAGTTTTGCACTGGGGTGTCAGCTTAGATTATCCAGTATGGAGCTTAAACCATTACAATTACCTTCTGATATAAATGCCACCAATTGAGCCTAATGACATAGGGAGTCTCAATCCAGTTCCTGATGGCCATTGGTGCACAGAACAATTTTTTTCCTAATTTAGCAGTAATTGGTAAAAAATTGGCAATCTCACTTGGTGAGTGTAAACAATTTTACAACACCAAGTTATAGTCCAACAATTTTATTTTTAATCCCACAAGCTTTCGGAGGCTTCCTCCTTCGTCAGGTGAACGGTGTGGAAATAACATTTTCGAATCCTTCGCATTTTAAGATCACAGAACAATGCCTGGTGATTACTGCCCGTTGCCAAGGCAATCACAGTGAGCAGACAGAAAGGTGTCACCTAAAAAGGCCACCGAATATACAAACCCCCAAAATTGATGCGACAGCATCAATACTCAACACCAACAACAGCCAATCTCCAGACGCCATCCTACAACTCATCCGCTTCATCCTGGATCACAATGTCTTCACCTTCAATAACCAGTTCTTTACCCAAACACACGGAACAGCCATGGGGACCAAATTCGCACCCCAATACGCCAACATTTTCATGCACAAGTTCGAGCAGGACTTCTTCACTGCACAGGACTTCCAACCAACACTATACACCAGATACATAGACGACATTTTCTTTCTATGGACCCACGGTGAGGAATCACTAAAGAGACTACACGATAACATCAACAAGTTCCATCCCACCATCAAGCTCACCATGGACTACTCCTCAGAATCAGTTTCTTTCTTGGACACACGAATCTCCATCAAAGACGGGCACCTCAGCACCTCACTCTACCGCAAGACCACGGACAACCTCACGATGCTCCACTTTTCCAGCTTCCACCCTAACCACGTCAAAGAGGCCATCCCCTATGGACAGGCCCTGCGAATACACAGGGTCTGCTCAGACGAGGAGGAACGCGATGGACACCTACAGACGCTGAAAGACGCCCTAGTAAGAACGGGATATGATGCTCGACTCATCGATCGACAGTTCCGACGGGCCACAGCGAAAAATCGCGTAGACCTCCTCAGAAGACTAACACGGGACGCAACCAACAGAGTACCCTTCGTCGTCCAGTACTTCCCCGGAG
The DNA here is from genome assembly GCF_035084215.1 of Heptranchias perlo. Lineage (NCBI taxonomy): Eukaryota > Metazoa > Chordata > Chondrichthyes > Hexanchiformes > Hexanchidae > Heptranchias > Heptranchias perlo. Next base: position 38,559,128 of record NC_090335.1, read on the forward strand.
CGGAGAAACTACGCCATGTTCTCCGCAGCCTTCAACATGTCATCAATGATGACGAACACCTCGCTATGGCCATCCCCACACCTCCACTACTCGCCTTTAAACAGCCACCCAACCTCAAACAAACCATCGTTCGCAGCAAATTACCCAGCCTTCGGGAGAACAGTGTCCACGACACCACACAACCCTGCCACGGTAACCTCTGCAAGACATGCCAGATCATCGACACAGATACCACCATCACACGAGAGGACACCACCCACCAGGTGCACGGTTCATACTCCTGTGACTCGGCCAACGTTGTCTACTTCATACGTTGCAGGAAAGGTTGCCCCAGAGCATGGTACATTGGCGAGACCATGCAGACGCTGCGACAACGGATGAACGGACACCGCGCAACAATCGCCAAACAGGAGGGTTCTCTCCCTGTCGGGGAACACTTCAGCAGTCATGGACATTCAGCCACCGACCTTCGGGTAAGCATACTCCAAGGCGGCCTTCGAGACACACGACAACGCAAAATCGTCGAGCAGAAATTGATAGCCAAGTTCCGCACCCATGAGGACGGCCTCAACCGGGATCTTGGGTTCATGTCACACTACATGTAACCCCACCAGCGAACAAATGTTATCTGTTTTTAATATAACGGGTCATTGACTGTCTTCCTTATCTCTCTCTTTTTTTGTTTTTGGGGGTTTGTATATTCGGTGGCCTTTTTAGGTGACACCTTTCTGTCTGCTCACTGTGATTGCCTTGGCAACGGGCAGTAATCACCAGGCATTGTTCTGTGATCTTAAAATGCGAAGGATTCGAAAATGTTATTTCCACACCGTTCACCTGACGAAGGAGGAAGCCTCCGAAAGCTTGTGGGATTAAAAATAAAATTGTTGGACTATAACTTGGTGTTATAAAATTGTTTACAATTGTCAACCCCAGTCCATCACCGGCATCTCCACATCATCACTTGGTGAGGGCATAAGGGTGGCTGGTGTGACAAACAGCAATATCACACTATGATATTACTGTATAGAGAACTTTTGTTTTCATGCAAGGCATATGTTACACTTTGTAATTTGTGTGTAAATAGGGCTTTTAATTTCAAGGAGCTTCAAAATTGGAATGGGAAATTAATCTGGGAGTGTTTGATCTTTGGGAAAATTTTGGACTGTTGACAAATCATTTACTGAAGTCGGGTATGTAGTTAACAAATATACAGTATGCATAATTTGAATTAATAATTTCAGAATTAACACCACATGTAAATTAATTTAAAAAGTAATATTCATTCTGCATTTATTACCTTTTAACTTTCTGCATCCAAGCTGAGTTTAGTATCCAGCTAACAGACTACCCATAAATGCATTCAGCAATGTATTTCGAGTGCTCAAATCCTGCAGTGGAATTTGAACCGACAATCCTCTGACTCAGAGCTGAAAATGCAACCGACTGTGAGCCGAATACTGTCCTTAATCACTAGCAACAGAAATGAGTCTGGTTCTTGGTGAAATAGTTTTCATTCAGTTTTTCCCTTTTTAATTCCTTCTACTGTTGCTCATCGCCCTGCGGTCAATCTCTCGAGGAGTGTCTGGAGTTTTAAACTATTTGTTGATGCTTTGTGGGTTCTTGTTATTAATGTTACTAATCGATTTACTTACAGCAAGTGCCGAGCAGAATTATTGAAGTGTCATCTTTCACTGGAGGTGGGATTTCCCCTTTCCAGTGAGTCATCCTCTTTATTCAAGGCTTTTAATACTCCTCACAACTTGTGAAATTGACAGCCTCTGTCAGGTGTGAATGCACTTCCTAAGATTGCTTTGCAACTGCATAATTTATTGTTTTTTTACTGAAATGCTTGAGCAAAATGTTTTTAAAAAATCGAATCACCTTAACATTGTTTTAAATAGAAAATATCTTCACAGGTACAGTTAGCTTCACAAATATGTGCCTGATATAATGCAGCCACTTGGTACAAACATTTTGTGCATTATAATGAAGTTCTGAATGTCCCTTAACATAGCAAAAACTGTGAAATGACTGAAGAACCAAACTTCTCACAGGGACACTGAATGCATTGTATTCTATATGTGAATGGGACTGCAATTGCATTTTAACCCAGCCCTGAGCGGGGAATCCGCCAGGTGAAGATGACGAACCGGATTCTTTCCCCTCAGTCTGGTTCAGCAAGAACTGAGTCAAATACACCTTAAAGTTCAACACAACTTTAATAGCAGATCTTAGTCTGTTGCTTCAATTCAGATTCCTGAGGGAGTCCGGACGATTCTAACAGAATAAGGAGACCAAGACAAAAACAAAAACCTTTATACAGATCAATTGGGGTTGGGACATCGTTAACACAAGAGTCAACACCAATCATAAGCTGGGCACAGGTTGCCATGCGGGGTTACATTATTTCCAGCCAATCATAGATAATCCATGTGCATGTGTGCTGCTGTTAGACATCAAAGGGGATACTTCCTCACCTTCCAACTTGGAATATTCTTCCCTGTTCCTTCTGTTCCTTATCTCCCAACTTGGAATGTCTTTCAACTTTGGCTAAGCTCGTTACCTATATTGATCTTCCATCAACATGGAGACATTCAGACCAGTCCTTGAATCACATCAAAGACTTTTCATTGATAAGACAATGCAGGCCTGCTAACTAAGCAAACATATGGCCCAACAGGGGGGGGGCCTTCCCAACCCCAGTTATCCACTTATTAACCCTTTCCTAACCATTTTGCATTCTGCTATTTTGCCACGTAGGCATTTTAATATCTTACTGGACACTGACCACACAGGGATTCTCATTGACAGTTCGGCAGCTGTCAGGAGTACAAAGAGGCCCTCCAGGGTAATTGGAAGTCTCTCCTTTGTTGTGCCAATAGCAGTAGAAGTGCTCCTCCAACCCCGCAAAGAAACTCGTACATCCCCGCCCCGGACTTCCCCGCCCTTTCCCTCCTGCAAGACCCTAACGAAGCCTCCTCCCTGCATGCTGGTAAGCCTTTCTTCGGAGCTGGTCGGCAGCTTCCGGCCATCCAAACCTCCGCTCCCTCCCAAACCAGCTGCCACTTTCCGCCCATTTCTGGTGGGCAGCTGACTGTTGGCAGCAGATGAGGCCCAGGTGTTCAAATACCCAGGTCTCAAGCCTAAGCCTGCAAGTGCGTTTCACACTCGTCCCCCTTCCCCCCACCTGCCCGTAACCTGTTGGGGATTAAAATCAACCGTGTGGTGATGGGCCTTCTCTCTCAACTTCTGCAGTGCTTGTGGTGATGGTGCTCCACAGTGATGTTATATCAGGAATTCCAAGATTTTGACCATATGACTATGAAGGGATATATATCCAAGTCAGGATTTTGCTGACCTGTGCTCATCACCACTATCTTTTCTTTCATGTGTTACTTAAGGTCCTACTACATTTTGTTTTGTTCATCATTGCTCTTTACTTGGAAGCCTACAGTGGCTTGATTGAAGATCTGCCAAAGGTTGCTGTTGTTTCCTCGGAGTGCCTGAGCTGCCCGAATACCTATCCCTGTAGCTTAAAGCCTGAGATGATGGCATGAATTGTACTTCTTTTTCCCGCTCTGATCAATAATTTTTATTTGTTTCAACAAAACAAGTGGACCACAAGATTTGAATTACCTACTGACAGTCATTTCTGTAACTTTCACGTCAATTCCTTTCTATATCCTTGCAGAACAACAGATACGAGGATAGTATATGCTGGTATTCTGAGAATTTTGTTCACAGTACAAATAGCACTGGTAGAATAATAGCTGAAGAAAGACTATTTATGGGGCCTGTAGTGAATAAAAATCTAGCCACTCCTGCTATATACAGGCTTGGTTATAATTCTGCCCCAATGGCCTATAAATTCAACTGCTCAGCGTCCAATTTTCGGGCGCTAACTGGCCTACTCAGCCCCCAGTATGGTGGGCAGGAAGTATTCGCACATTTTTGTCTCGAGGTGCACTGCAAGCCATATTACTGAAGGAAAAAAATAGATGTCTAGAACCCAGGCCTGAAACAGGCATTAAAACGGAGGTGTCCCGCCCAATAAAAAATGTCCATTTAGCGATCGCGAGTCAATTGGAGCTACTTAATGTGGTTTCCAGGTTTGCCGTCCGAAAGCTGCGCAACGGACGGACTGCGGACCCGCATCACAGGCTGTCAGCTGGAGGAGCTCTATTTAAAGGGGCAGTCCTCCAATGGCTTCTCCTGGAGCAAACACCCACACACCACAATGGATTAGCACAGGTGCAAAGCTACTCCAAGATTCGACAATGCCTCACTCCAGGTGCTACTGGATGGAGTGAGGAGGAGGAGGGATGTGTTCTATCTGGTGGACAGGAGGAAGTGCCCTGTCTCTGCCACCAAGAAGGTGTGGCTCGAGGTGGCAGAGGAGGTCACCAGCAGCAGCAAAATCTTCCGCAACTGGGTCCAGCGCAGGAAGCGCTTCAATGACCTCACCAGGTCAGCCAAAGTGAGCACACTTACTCATTCTCCTACATTCCGTCTTCCACATCACCACTCCCACCCCCCAACTCATTCTGCACTGCCAACACTACTCTATCACATTACTCCTCACACCCACTTAATGCTCATCCTCAACTTAGCTGCACTTCCTCAACTCCCCATTAGTCACCCCATTACTACCACTCAAGCCAGTCCACATATTAAATCATGGCTCTGTCTCATACTCACCCTCTGATGCATCTCTCTCACGGTCAGCCGCACCCAAACCAATGCATCGGTTGGCTACGTCATCATCACTCACTCACGCAGCTGTACTTTCTCCCCTTATAGGAGAAGAGAGCTCAGAATGCACGGGAGAGGGCGGGGACCGGAGGGATGCCGCCACAAATCGTCGTCCTCACAGACGTGGAGCAGGAGGTAATGGAGCTCAGCCTAACCCTTGAGTGCCTGTCCTTCGGGGACACCGAGACTGGCATCTGACAAACATCTGGTGACAGAACTTTAACATTCAGCACACACAATATGAATTGATGTTAACATACCTTGCCATCTTCAGCACCTCAGTATGCTCATGGCAACATGATACATCTTTGATCATGCTTAATGTTGCCTCCTGTTCTCTTACAGGGCCTTCAATGACAGCAGAGGACGATTCCTCAGAGGACCTGCTGGCCTTTGGGGGTGCATCGTCACATCTGAGCGAGCCATCCACCAGCGCAGATACATACACCTCGGTGGGTCCTAGTCCTCAGTTAGTTGGGTTGGCACCTGGTGAGTTACCACACACATGTGTGCACAAGCAGACACTGGTGGCAGGGGCAGTTACGGAGAGTTTGCGTCGGTGGGAGCACTCCTCTCCAGGCTCTGCTCAGCTGGACGAAGATGCTGAACCCTGGGCTATTCTTTAAAAGGAGAATGATTGAGGGTCAGCAGCACATTTGCGAGGAGCTGTGCACACTCTCCACAATAGCGCAGAGGATGGAGGAGTCCAACTCCTGTATGAGTGGCACAGGTACAGGAGGGAATGTCTGAGATAGTGTCACAGGGACATGAGCAACTCTCTGAGATACTGTCATGGATAAGTGCGGGAATGTCTGCGATAGAGAGAAGGCTAGCCTCCATTGAGCTTCATGCACGGCTCACAAATGAATCCATTCAGGCCCTGACAATGACCGTTCGGATTCATCGTGAGCAACATTCTGTCGCCTTAAACAGGCAGGCAGATGCACTAGCATTGGCCTTACAAGGCTTCACACATGTCCTCCAAACTGTTGTCTAGCAGAGTGATAGGAGTGATGTGGGCCTAGTCCAGGGGAAGGATGATGGCGAAAGGGGGCATAGAAGTGGGGACACCACTCAAAGAGCTCCCACGTCTCACCCATTGCCCCCCTCTCAACCAATACCCGCAATGCTGCCTCCTCTCCAGGTGGCCGAGTCTGCCCCTGCACAGGTGCAGGTGGAGCAGTCTTTGTAGGGGCCCTCACAGGTACCAAAACTCAGAGGGCATAGACAGAAAGCATCTAATCAGTCAGGGCATGAACAAGAGCAACGTGCCACTACCTCTACTGCAGCCACAGGGGATGCACCACATAGAAGTAGTCGGAAGAGAAAGGTGAAGGTTTTGTAAGCACGAAGGGGATGCACAAGGGTGTTTGACAGTTGGCCATGTTTTTTATTTATATTTGCTTTTTGTTAAACTCGCATTAAATATTATGATTGTCACCACTACTGCCACATCTTGGCCATTCTTGACTGACCTTTGTGATGGGGCCCTTTCATGAGGTTCACCATGAACGGCGACACTTGATGCCACCCATTGGGTCATTTTACAGTGGGTGTATGTGCAGTTGCAGGACTGTTTTGTTCAGGGAGGGGTGGGGGCGGGGAGCTGGTGTGGGCGCTACTCTATCCAGGTGATGTGAGGACTGGACTCTTCACACTGTCTGATGTTCGGAGAACCGTTCCCATATCAGTGACTCCCTGGCCTCACGAGCAGCCAGGTGAGCTGCTGCTCTGCCCATGGGTTCCTCCCGATCCTTCTCCTCCTCCTCAATGTGGGTGGCAGATGTGGATGGGGCCTCCTCAAGCGGTGCACCTCTCTGTTGTTGCCCTCTTTGCTCTTGTGCAGGTGCCTATGACGCAGCACTGTGTTGTGGAACTCCGAGTGGCGGAGGTGGACGCCATTCCTGCAAGGCTGGTGATGTTGCTCATCCTCGGATGTAGTGGTGAATGCAACCATGGCGCCCCTCATCCTGACGTTGTGAGTTTGAGGGGGTCCGCAAAGTAGTTAAATTTGTTTGAACAGCAGAATATTGAGTGGAAAGTAAGAATTTTCAGTGAAAACTCAAAGATCTTGCAGCCAAAACTTTGTCTGAAAGAACAGAGTGCCCTGCTGCAATAAGTGACCTTTTCTCTCCATCTTTCAAGTAAGTATTTGAATGTTTCATTGGCTGCTGGCTAAAACACGTCTGTTGCAACATAAAGTGTTTCCCACAGCACGGGAAACACGCTGAGGATGCTTCAAAATCGCACCCCTGCCAAAATGTGGAGAAAATTAAATAGTTCAACTACTTAAACTGTCTTAACAACTGTTTAAATTATCATCCTGCTGGCTTTAATTGCTGGTGGGACTTCCGCATTTGGGAGGCCCGCGCACACCCAGACGTGTCAATGGGGATCCCAGAAGTCTGCGTGTTGGAATTTCCCCGATTTTCAGAGCCCCCCACGCACCCGCAATTTCCGGGGAAAATCGAGCCCTAGGTGCCAAATGCCTGTTTGAGGCCCACACTTCAAGATTGATTTGACCTGAGGCAGCCAGCTACACTCTATAAGACCAGACCATGGGAACCCCGATACCTACAAGGTAAGTTTTTCAAATTTATTTCCCTGAAATGGAGCCGGGAGGAGCAGGAATGCTGCCCCTCCCCCCTCCACAATCTTGGTTTCCTCTTTGCTGGCTCCATTGAAATGATGCCCAAAGTCCAATGTTCAGGCGCAAGGAATGTATCGCAAAAATGAACGTGTCCAAATTTCTACCCCAAAATGTCTTTGTTTTTCCTTTTGTTTCAGGTTATAAATCTATCGATTGTGAAATATAAAAGTGGAGGAATGTTGGATATGCCTATAGCTTAAGTTACAAATCCCTGTCCCACTGCACTTTCAGTGCAATTACTTCCTTTCACATGTCCTAACTTTTATTCAGGGGCATTTTTGATACAGCTTTTTGGGTGCTCTGTCACCTTTTTGAAGCTGTTACTCAACTTTTGCATAGTTTTCTGGTTGGCACTCATGGGACATGTGCTAATATTTTTAATTTTGGTATGGTATCTAGTTAAATAATATACCTGATGAACAGAACTGCAGCAATAAACATATACTGCACTGTGATATTTTACTAAACTATAAGAAAATATAATTGCAGGCACCCATTTTAGATTCTGAAGCCTTGAAGCAGCCATTTTGGAATAAGGCAGAAAATGCTTTTTTTTCAACTGCAGTTATGTAGATTTCTTTTTTGTGTTTGACTTTAGCAGGTTTTCCCTTGAACGTATCTGAAGGTAGAGAAACATCAGACTATATGCTAATATATGAAAATTTATATTATTTTAAAGTTTGTCGATTTTTTTGTTATTTTGTAGTTATACTCATCGGCATACAACAACAACAATAACTTGCATTTTTATATAGCGCCTTTAACATAGTAAAATGTGTCAAGGTGCTTCACTACGGTATTTAGAATAAGACAGAAAATGCCAGCTCATTTTTTTCAACAGCAGTTATGTAGATTTCCTGATCTACTTCATGATATTCACGTTTTGTGTATTTGAGTGAGTCAATTTAGTAAAGACAGAAATTTCCTTAGTTCACTTGCTAGCAAGCAATCCCTAATGGCTGCACAAATGATAATACCAGTACTATTCCAATACCAGCCAATTTTTCTCATTGTTCTCTTTTCCACTTTGGCAAAGCAAAATAATCCAGTCAATCCTGTTTACTAGTGAGAGTTCTTTATTGATCTGATAAATAGCGGATGAAACATTTGACAGTAAAACAAGGCATCCATTTAAACACCACTCACACTCTGGTCAACTGACGGCTTTTTTTTTATCTGTATTACCATGGTGACTAACGTGGGCATGAATGTGAAAGCTAAACATTTCCAATCCAGGAACTGGTGTCGATTGTAGATCAGACTGAGTCAGATCAATTTCTGAGTTCTTATGAAGATCTGTGGGATGTACGGGTTTATTATATAGTTTTTCAATTTTATTTTCATTTTCAATTTACCTTTCTTGCATTGTCAGCACAATTTATGTGTTACCATCGCATCACAGACTGTGCAAAATCTTCTTGAGATCTCCATACAGCTCCTGAAACTATGGCAACATGACCTGCATCCTAATTTAAAAAGGAAAATGCCTTTGCTTTAAATTGCAGATTGTTAGTGTAAGAAGAATACTTGGAAAACTACTGCTTTTATTTCTAGACCCAGCACGTTGTTTTATGTATAGCCAGTGAGGCATGTTGCAGTATCAAGAGAAATTATACATTCCTGAAGCAGAATTACATCATGTTTTTCAGATTTAGGTGACAGAAATATCTAAAAATTCTATCATCTTTTAACATTTGAATAGGTAGAACTGTAAAGTTTGGTTCTGACCTGAATTCCAAAGAAATCTTAATAAACTCATTGGCCTAGACATTTGGGTGTGCCTATTTTTGGGTATATTCCCTGTGCTTGAAAGGTGAGGCCCATAGAACCCCAAACATTGGGCCTCGGGCCTCGGGCCTCATTACAAGGGAGCCGGTGAAAAGGAAACCAAGATTGGGATGCTACTAGCGTCACAGCAGGCTTCAAGTAAATGAAGCTATGGGTGGGGGGTGTAGGGGTGGGGGGGTGGATGGGAGGCCAGGTGGAGGGTCAGAGAGGAGGCCAAGGGGTGAGATCAGAAATGCAGAAGATTGGCATTTCTGATGCCGTGTGACATTGGTTACAATTAGACAAAAGATACACTCTTTTATGGCACATAGTGTACAATATGTTATTAGGGCCATTGATTTATGGTGATAGAATAAGTCAAATTATGTTTTTATGACAGAGTAGTGTAGGAGTAAGTGTGATAATTTTGGGCTTGATTCTATGATTTATTCAGATAGAAACTGTAAATTAGTGACTTTGAATTTTTTTCTGTAAAAGTAATTTTGATAGGAATCATGGCCACTGGTTAACGGCCTCCATGCAAATATATAGTTCATTTTAGCTCTTTTTTTAAAGCCCAGAATATCAACAACAACACTCCCCCTTTAAGTCCCACCAGGAGCCTGATGCAAACAGGGTCAAGTGGATGTGATGAACCCCTCTGACCCATTTTCCCCAACTTCTGTCCCATTTTCCTCAAATTCTACCCCAGTCCTTAAATAATTATTTCCACTATAAAAGCAGTGGTAGGAACTGCAGGAAGATATCCCTGAGCCAGATATTGCACTGAAGAAGCCATTTTGTTTGTTGCAAATAAAGGTTGGTGTTACTTTAGCTGCGTATTGAACTGTTTAGTACTTCGAGGTCAGGTTAGGACTTTTGCAGCTGATTTTATTCAGCTGTGTTCAAAGTACTATGTTGTATTGAGGACATGGATGTCCCAATGGGATCCCCTCTATTTTTATGCTATGAAGAGGAGAAGAATGAGGACTGGGTTTGGAGGTTCGTAGAGTCAGGCTTCACCGAAGGTGTGTCTTCCCTATGCTCACGTACCCACTCACCAGAGCCTACAGACCAAGAAGTTCTTACTTAGACTTTTCTAAGGAGGCTGCACGTCCCCATGGAGATTCCTGGGGAAATATGTCAACCACTGGTTGAAGACCTGCAGTCCACTGGTGTGGGATAGGATATGGGCAACAACATTTTAAATGAGCTGAAGTTTATGGAGTGTGGAGAATGGGAGGCCAGCCAGGAGAAAATTTGAATCATTGGCACGGAAGGAATGAGGGAGTGTGTTTGCGAGGGGGGATACCTGGAAAATCCTGGGCACATGGAGGTCCTGCTGAATTTAATAGCAGGACCTCATTATCATTTTTTTATTCCATATCCAACCTGGCAGCCGACCATATTGAAGGCTGGACGGGCTACCGAACGCGATGGAAGGCTGCAGCCGGGGGCCGTTGGGGACGGCCCACGGCAATCGGCAAAGATCGCGGGGCATTAGGGTGGGGTCAGACCAGCAATCGGGAGGGAGGAAAGATTGTGGGACATAACTGCACTGCCCGAGGGGGTGGTGGAGGCAGATTCAATCATGGCCTTCAAAAGGGAACTGGATAAGTACTTGAAACAAAAAAATGTGCAGGGCTACGGGGATAGGGCGGGGACGTGGGTCTAGCTGGATTGCTCATGCATTGGGCGGGAATGGACTTGATGGGCCTAATGACCTCCTTCCATGCTGTAACCTTTCTATGATTCTATGATTCTATAAGGGGTGGTCGGCATAAGTGGTGGGGGGGGGCGGCAGATCACAGGGCAGAACGCTTGGGATCGCGGGTTTGTGGGGGTCGGCAGATCGTGGAAGCGAGGAGAGGCCGCAATCAACAGAAGGTTTGCTTGGGCGGCCAGGGGGATGCACTTCTGTTCTCAAGCAGTGCTACAAAAAACACTTAAGAAATAAGAGTAGGCCACATGGCCCCTCGAGCCTGCTCCGCCATTCAATAACGTCATGGCTGATCTTCGACCTCAACTCCACTTTCCTGCCTGATCCCCATATTCCTTGATTCTCCTAAAGTCCAAAAACTATCGATCTCAGCCTTGAATATACTCAATGATTCATCATCCATAGCCCTCTGGGGTAGAGAATTCCAAAGATTCACAACTCTGTGAGTGAAGAAATTCCTCCTCATCTCAGTCTTAAATGGCCGACCCCTTATCCTGAGGCTATGCCCCCTAGTTCTAGACTCTCCAGTCAGGAGAAACAACCTCTCAGCATCTACCCTGTCAAGCCCCCTCTGAATCTTGTATGTTTCAATGAGATCACCTCTCATTCTTCTAAACTCCAGAGAGTATGGGCCCATTCTACACCTACTTGCTGGATCTGGCTGCTCCCGTTTCTATTTCGCTGCCGGGTTTCCAGAGGCCTGGAAAACCCGGCTGGCCAACGCTAAATTTAAATCAGGCTCCCAATTGCACTGTGATCAAGTGCGGGACACAGACACAGCACGTTACCCTCTGCCGTAAAAACGGGAATGGGCGCACGTGCGGTGGGTTGGGGTCGCATTTCGTGATTTTTAATTTTTAACTCTGCCCCCACCTACTGGCTCCCACCCGTTGTGGGGGGGTTTAATATCAACCCCATTGAGTCTGGAGGTGACAAAAGCACGGATGAAGGTTTCAGCGGCAAATGGGATGAGGCAGGGGCAGAGGTGGGCAATGTTCTGGAGGTGAAAGTAAGTGATTACAGGATAAATGTTGGCCAGGACACTGGGGGAACTTCCCTGCTTTTCTTTGAATAGTGCCATGGGACCATTTGTATCCATCGCTTACCAGTTGTGCATCTTTAAGTTGCTGCAGGCTTTTAAATGCTGCAGCAACAAGTTTCCTCCTGCCCCTCCCCAAAGCATTTTACTCCTATGTTACGGAGAATTGTGCTCCAGGCCCACCCATCATTAAGATAATGAGCTGATCCTGCGATTTCTAGTGGGCTTGGTGATTCACTTCATGGGCAGGTCGAAGTCCTGCCCCATTGGTGTTACTGCAGCGTGAACAGCCATATGGATTTCCAGCCCCATGCCTCATGTGTGATTGCTTCAATGTTTTGTATTGTTAATAATTCCATCTTTGGACTGCTAGTCTATGGATCTGTTTATATTCCCAATATTCTATTTGCTTTTGCTAACCCTGCCTTATATTGTCAATATTTGGTCAACAATTTCACACATGGCTTTTTCCATCTGAATAATTTTCCGTATGCACCAATGCAAAACCTATTGTTTGACTGGATAGTCAGACAACTTTTTTAAACTTAACATTAAAAACAATAAAAATGAACAGAGAGCAAGCAGTCCCATGCATTCTTCTAACATTGGTATTAATTGACATTTGAAAATTGCTGAGCAGAGCCCTGCACTTATATGGAGTCAGCAGTATAATCTGAATACATCAGCTCCACAGCGCACTCTGCAGTTATGAGTCTGAGACCAGTAACTGTAGTATAACTTAAATGGCACATCCTTCATTGTGTAATTGTATTTATTGTTTTTAGTGCTTTTGTGCATTACTTCACATTTCTCAACATCAAAGCCCTGATTTTGTACTCCCCAGCAAACAGAGGTGTTGAAGACAGGTCTCCAATGACACACCTGGGAAGGATTGAATGGACCAGTAGATGCAGGCCATGGGTAAAGATGGATGCACAACTAACACATGAGATACAGTCGGGCCTGTCTTTCTTGTCCCCTGGAGGACTGTTTTTCTTCTTCCAAACCTAGAAACGCCATAAGAACCCCCAAAGTCCATCCTGTCCACTTTGGTTGCTGTCAGTCAAATAGCATCTGGATGCAAGGCATTTGTAAGAAACAGAGTTGTATGTGAAAGTCTTACAATGCAAAAAGTCAGGCCTAAATAGCAACAAAAAAAATAGTGCACCAATAAAAATGCAGACAAAGCAATATAATAAACCAAAAAAAAAATCAAAAATTAAAAAGAGACACCTTTAAGAAACCTACTCCTACAGGCCAGGCCATCACTATTGTATCCGTTTCAAATAAGGGAGCTTCAATGCTGGTGAGGAAACCACAAGATATAGAATGGAACAGATTTAAATTAATTTTTGATGTATAATGAGATTTGCACTTGCCACCAGCCCAGCCTCAATTATCCAGGTAGTTTTTTTTCACTGTAACTGAGGCACATTGCGAACCATGCACGCTGGCCTGTGCATCCGGTTTTGTGATCTGCATTTGCCTCCATGAAGCTCTGTGCTGTCAGTTGAGTCTCACAAATTCGGGCTGAAATACCATGAACCGCCTACTTGCTACTGTCTGCAAACGTAGACATTCTACTTTCAATATTCTCATCAAGCAGAGGTCCCTCAGAACTGAAGTGAACTGGGTACTTTATTGGTCATAACTGTCCAAAGTTAACGACTAGCATTGATCACTACCTGTTACTTAGCCAATTATTGTCCAATTTACAACTTCCTATTTTATCCCAAGGTATTTCATTGTATCTTCTAGTGAGGCACTATGTTAACTGTTTTCTAAAAATCAACGTATTGCACCCATCACATCAGCATAATCTTTCCAATGAATTTGTTGGTGTATGAGCTAACTCTGATAAATATGTTTATAAATATAAATAGCTTGGAATCATTACCTTTATTTTCATTGAATATACTTTTGTTATTTTATTTTATTTCAATATTTTTCTCAATAAAGATGTCAAGCCAACAAGTCTATGATTAGTTAATTATACTTTTCTAATGGATTATCTGGAAAGTAGCTAGCCTTCTGATATTGTTCAATGAGCTGCAAAAAATGCAACCAGAGCTCCCCCTACTTCTTTTCTTTTCATAAGTGCTTCTGGATTAATTCCATTTAGTTATGATTTATTATGAATGTTAAAGTACTATGGGGTTCAAAATCCCTTTAACTAAAGACATTTGAAAGAAAGGGTTAACTGTACCTCTTTTAAACAAAGACATTTGAAAACCTGCAAACACGGTAATCTGGTAAACTGTGTTCTCGCAAATCCTGTTTTTCTCTCACTGACGCTGATGGCGTTGGAGAAGTGTGAGTTTCGGGATCTAAGACATTGGACTGCGGATAGATATCTAGATTAAGCTAGATGGATAATATTGAGCTTAAAGCATTGTCAGGTTTTCAAAATGTGGAGATGCCGGTGATGGACTGGGGTTGACAATTGTAAACAATTTTACAACACCAAGTTATAGTCCAGCAATTTTATTTTAAATTCACAAGCTTTCGGAGGCTACCTCCTTCCTCAGGTGAACGATGTGGAAAAAATGTGGTTTTCAAAACACATAGGCGTTTGGAAGTACAAGCTTTTCAACACAGCAGGGGGTAATGTAAGAAAAGGCAACAAGGACGTACATCAAAGGCTCCGGATCAGAAAGGCAATGATAGGTGTGAAAACAAGCATGGGCCTCTCATTCCTACCTGGTAATCTGTTCAAAAGAACTGGGATTTGTAAAACATCAAACAGTATTGCACCCAGCATATGGTCAAATGGTATAAGGAATGGATTTGACGCCATTGAAATAATCAAAATTGGGGACGCAAGGACTATTAAGAACGTCTGAATATAGAAATGTGAGAAGCGTTTTACAACCCATTGTTCGAACACATGGTGTTTTCTACACCAAAGGGTCTCTTTTTTAATTCGTTCATGGGCATCGCTGGCAAGGCCCGCATTTATTGCCCATCCCTAATCGCCCTTGATAAGCATGATGTGGAGATGCCGGTGATGGACTGGGGTTGACAATTGTAAACAATTTTACAACACCAAGTTATAGTCCAGCAATTTTATTTTAACTTCACAAGCTTTCGGAGGCTTCCTCCTTCCTCAGGTAAATGTTCAGGTAAATGCCCTTGATAAGGTTGTGGTGAACCGCTGCAGTCTGTGTGGTGAAGGTTCTCCCACAGTGCTGTTAGGAAGGGAGTTCCAGGATTTTGACCCAGCGACGATGAAGGAACGGCGATATATTTCCAAGTCAGGATGGTGTGTGACTTGAAGGGGAATGTGCAGGTGGTGTTGTTCCCACGTGCCTGCTGCCCTTGTCCTTCTAGGTGGTAGAGGTTGCGGGTTTTGGAGGTGCTGCCGAAGAAGTCTTGGCAAGTTGCTGCAGTGCATCCTGTGGATGGTACACACTGCAGCCACGGTGCATCGGTGGTGAAGGGAGTGAATGTTTAGGGTGGTGGATGGGGTGCCGATCAAGCGGGCTGCTTTGTCCTGGATGGTGTCGGGCTTCTTCAGTGTTGTTGGAGCTGCACTCATCCAGGCAAGTGGAGAGTATTTCTTCACTCCATTTGTGCCTTGTAGATGATAGAAAGGCTTTGGGGAGTCAGGAGGTGAGTCACTCGCCACAGAATATCCAGCCTCTGACCTGCTCTTGTAGCCATCGTATTTATGTGGCTGGTGACCCCCTAGGATGTTGATGGTAGGGGATTCGCCGATGGTAATGCCGTTGAATGTGAAGGGGAGGTGATTAGACTCTCTCTTGTTGGAGATGGTCATTGCCTGGCACTTGTCTGGTGCAAATGTTACTTACCACTTATCAGCCCAAACCTGGATGTTGTCCAGGTCTTGCTGCATGCTTCATTATCTGAGGGGTTGTGAATGGAACTGAACACTGTGCAACCATCAGCGAACATCCCCATTTCTGACCTTGTGATGGAGGGAAGGTCATTGATGAAGCAGCTGAAGATGGTTGGGCCTGGGACACGGCTCTGAGGAACTCCTGCAGCAATGTCCTGGGGCTGAGATGATTGGCCTCCAACAACCTCTACCATCTTCCTTTGTGCTAGGTATGACTCCAGCCACTGGAGAGTTTTCCCCCTGATTCCCATTGACTTCAATTTTACCAGGGCTCCTTGGTGCCACACTTGGTCAATGGCATGATGTCAAGGGCAGTCACTCTGACCTCTCCTCTAGAATTCAGCTCTTTTGTCCATGTTTGCACCAAGGCTGAAATGAGGTCTGGAGCCGAGTGATCCTGGAGGAACCCAAATTGATTATGTCTCCAGTCACATGATCAAAGCCTAAACTGTCTATCATTGAAGTATGTTAATGATTGAGGCTTAGCAACAGGGAGCGATTGGACAAAAAGAATGACCCTCCCCAATCCTACATCCTATTGTTAAAAAGCAATACAAAAAGAAGACTTTGAGAGAAGAATGGGGGGATGGGGGGCTCTCTTCTCTTCACCTCCCAGCAGTCAGAAGGAACGTACACTGCAGTTGAACATCACACAAGAAGAGGACCCCGAGTTCTGGAGAGCCGATCAACCTTCAGGCCCAATGAGCAAAATCCTTGGTTTAATGGTTGTATATGTATTAATGGTTTGCCTGATGTGTATATGATTTGTTAAGTCATTACATAAAAACATTGTGAATTATTAAGTGTACAACGGGATTTTATAGAGGAAAGTCATATGTGTGGTTTGATTTTGCTTCATGAATGCTCGTATGAACAATAAATCATTAAATAATTACTTTTCATTGATGAAACTATCGTGAGTGAGGGTGACTTTCTTTGCTTGACTATTCGTTCAGGGTCCAAGAATCGCACAAAATAAGGAATTCCCTACAATTAATGGCACCCCAGATGGGACCCTGACATAGTCAGATAAAGAAAGCAAAAATGTTGTGTCCTAGCAGAAAGGGTTATACTGGAGCTAACGTATGGTTGGAAAGTATAACAGAACGAGTTAAAACAATACTGGAGCTAACGTTTAGACAGAAACATAGCTTTCTGGGCAGGAACAGGTAGAAAGTAATACAGAACGATACTGGAGCTAACGTTTAGATAGAAACATAGTTTTCTGGGCAGGAATGCATGAAAGGTATTACAGAACGATACTGGAGCTAACGTTTAGACAGAAATATTGTTTTCTGGGCAGGATTGGGTGGAAGGTATAATAGGAAGGTTAAAGGACAACGTTTGAGAATCAGAAACGGGTGAAATATAACAATGGAAGCGGCAAGTCAAAAATACATAGCAAAGATGTTACCAAGGAACAAGGAATGGCTCCAAGAGGAGCACCATCAGTCAGACCCCTTTGAAGCATATGATGATAGGTGGGCATATATGATAAAAGAGTAGCCAACATTTAAAAAATGGGCTAAAGCCATATGGCTACTTGCCTTCAGCAAACAAAAAGAAAGTGATGAGAAGGCAAAGCAAGAGTTAGAAATAGAAGTATTGGATCTAAAGCGGGAATTGGTAGAAGTAAAGACACTGTTGGGGAAGGATGAGAAGGCGAAGCAAGGGTTAGAAATAGAGGTATCTGATCTAAAGCAGGAATTGGAAGAGGTAAAGACATTGTTGGGGAAGGATGAGAAGGAGAAGCAAGGGTTAGAAATAGAGGTATCTGATCTAAAGCAGGAATTGGAAGAGGTAAAGTAACAGTTGGGTAAGACACTTGATAATTGGAAACAGGAGGGACAGAATAGTGAAAACGTATCCATATTTTAGAGGGCCACGTAGAGTACTTTCAAACTCAAGCGGTAGTTAAAGAAAATTATTTGATCCGAAATCAGGCAACTCAAAATGAGTTATTAGAGCGATTAAGGAAAGTAGAGCTGCAATGGGATGATATAAAAGCAGCCATATGAATGCAGATGAGTGCCAACAACGAAAGCCATAGAGGACCAGAAATATCCCATTCCCATTGTAAACACAAGATAGCTGAATTAGAAAGAACATTGAAAGTAAAACAAGGAATTATCTACTCCATAAAGGGAGATGATAGCGATAGTGAGTTAGACAAACAAGAGTGGGATAACTTAAACAGGGAGGTTACTGAATACGAACACCATGATGATCAACCGTCATGGGATGCAGGTCCCCCTATGGCAGGAATGGAACAGAATAAATATAATGTGGATCCCGCCACACGTGAAAGAACAAGCATATCAAAGAGATTTATTGTTCCATGTACACCCCAGCAAATACAAGATATGGCTAAAGCCATTCCTAAATTTGACGGTAGAGGCAATGAGTTTAAACACTTTGCCCAAGTTGACCAAACCGCGACAGTAAGCGGAATGGACACAGTTGAAAAAATAAAATTATTACTATGGACGTTAGGTCCAGAGGTATTCGGTGGACTCCCAAATTCGGACAAGGAACTTGGGCACAAATGCAAGAGGCCATACTGACAGCCATTGGTTTAGTAGGGGCAATCCCAGTGAGCTGTTAACAAATTGTAGATAAGAACCCAATGAACATCCCTATGTATATGCCCAGCACTTAGGGCAATACTATGATAGAGTCTATGGGCCAGGATTAGACCGAGATAATCTGGGGGCTCGTCGCAATGTTACCAGGTGGTTGAGGACTTTGATTAGTCACGCACAGCCGTACGACCAAAGCAGCATGGGGTGACTTTGACCCAGATAATGCAGCTCAGATGGACGCTGTAGTCATGAGACGGATGGTACTTAAATGGGAGAATAGAAACTTGGGTAAAATAAAACAACCAGTATACACCATACAAGCTCCAGCATGGAAAAATAAAGGCCCTAAAGCAGAGGGACCCAGAATGAACATCCATGCTGATAAGAAATGCCACAATTGTGGTAAAATGGAACACTTTGCCAGATTGTGTAAAAAACCCCCTTGCAGTGGGGGAAGCCGGACCCAATGGGCCAAGCTCTATCCCAGTTTGACCGACATGGAAAAGTGTTTTAAGGATGCAATAAAAGGGATGGTAGTAGTCACTGCCCCTCCTATATGTTCGATTGAACAACCAGGGGGTTCGGAGGTCAATTTGTCCCCCGGTCCCCAATGACGGAGACAGGCCCCACCTAAGTATTTGTGCCCGTTACAGTATGACTTACATAGACGACCGTGTGTAACCGCTGAAGTTGGGGGCCACCGCGGTATATATTTGGTTGACACGAGAGTGTCCAGAACTGTCATATCTGTGAGAGAATGAGGAAATCTCCTTTTTCTACTGGGGAACTTTCGAGATTAAGTGGATTCACGGGAATCTCCCAAACAGGTGTTGAATCCCAGCCAATCCCAATAAAAATAGGATCTAATGAGAGAACGTGGGTATGTGTACTAATGAACCTGGTGCAGAAGACGCAGGGAGCACTAGGAGCGGATATACTTGTGGGGAGATGGCTGATTGTGGATTTACCAAATAGCATTATTTGGCAGGCTGAGGAGAGAGAGATAGAGGAACCGATAGTGATCCCAGGTTATGGGGAGATCTGTGTGATCACCGAGATAAAGGGGTATGACTTAGATTAAATATTCCGTAATTTATGCCCTGAGTTACAACAGGTAGTAAAAGGGAATGAGGCAGCGTTTGCCCAACATAAACATGATTGTGGTAGAATGAAAGGTGTGGTAGATATGCAGGGGCTGGATCTGCCACATCCACTGAAACGATATTGTTTCCCTCGAGAAGCAAATGAGCACATCAGAAAAGTGATAGACTCGCTCCTCCAGCCAGGTGTCTTACGCCCAATTGTGACTGGAACAAACTCGCCTATTTGGCCTGTTAAGAAACCAGATGGCTCCTAGCGATTGACTATTGATTATCGACAGTTAAATAAGGCAACGCCTTCATGAGCCCCAACAGTAGCATCGGCATCCGAGGTATTAATAAGACCCACACCAAGATCCGCTGTGTTCAGTGTTGGACATATCAAATGGCTTTTGGTCAGTTCCCCTTAACCTGGAACACCAGTACAAGTTTGCTGTTACATTCCAGGACCAACAGTATACCTGGACTTGTTTACCACAGGGGTTTCACAATTCTCCTCCTATTTTCCACCAACAAAAGCCATAAGTCAGTTTAGCCAGCCTGAATGTTTAATACAGTATGGGGATGATTTATTGTTGCATACCCCGGACATGGAAAGTCATGCAATATTGCTAAAAGAACTATTGCAATTGTTAACAAGAGAAGGGTTAAAGGTTAATCCAAAGAAGGCACAGATAGCACAGGATAAAGTAACTTTTCTGGGTGGAAACATTAGCAAAGATGGGAGGGGTATTGATGAAATAAAAATAAAATCTGTGCAAGAACTACCTTTACCAACATCGGTTAAGGCGGTACGGACATTCTTAGGATTGGTGGAGTACTGTCAGGATTTTATCGAAGATTTTGCCACATTGAATGCACCTCTCTATGCTTTATTAAAGAAGAATGCTAGTTGGGAATGCACCCCTGCCTGTACAGAGGCAGTTACAAAGCTAAAGGTGGCTTTACAGAAAGCCCCTGTCCTAGCCCCAGCTGACCCAGAAAAGCCCTTCTACTTAGAAACGGCAGCCAGTGAATATACTGCATCAGCGGTCCTAACTCAAAAGATCCATGAGAAACAGAGACAGGTCGCTTATGCGTCCCAAGTCCTTAGCGCAGTAGCAGTAAATTACTCCTCAAGTAAGAAACATTTGCTTGCGACCTTTTGGGCCATTAAGCAATTTTATTTACATTGTGGGATTAGCACCAATACATCTTATTAACCAACCATACTCCAACGGAATTGTTGTTTGATGGCAGATTAAAAGACGGTGCAGTATCTAACGTCCATTTGGCTCGGTGGACCCTATTATCGCAGGGCAGAGATATTAAAGTCCATCACAACCCAGATCGGCCCAGCTTGGCAGGAAAACTGATGTATCAGGGAGCGAAGCATCAGTGTAAGGTGGCCAACCAAAACCACCAAAAAGGTCCAATAAAGGCAGGAGTGTTACCAGACACTCAAGATATATATGTGGATGGATCCAGTAGAGTAGAGAAGGGAGAAAGGAAGAAAGGATGTGGAATATATGACCCAGGCAAACAAATAGAATTATCTGTTAAACTGCCTGCATATACATCTGCACAGAATTGGCAGCAGTAGCATATGTGGTCATACATCCAGTTAAGTTCCCAACTCCCTGTACCATACATTCAGACTCAATGTCTGACCAGCCACCTAAATACTGTGGCTACAAGGGCAGGTCAGAGGCTGGGTATTCTGCGGCGAGAGACTCACCTCCTGACTCCCCAAAGTCTTTCCACCATCTACAAGGCACAAGTCTGGAATACTCTCCATTTGCCTGGATGAGTGCAGCTCCAACAACACTCAAGAAGCTCGACACCCTCCAGGACAAAGCAGCCTGCTTGATTGGCACCCCATCCACCACCCTAAACTTTCACTCCCTTCATCACCGGTGCACCGTGACTGCAAAGTGTACCATCCACAGGATGCACTGCAGCAACTCGGCAAGACTTCTTCGGCAGCAGGCACATGGGAACAACACAACCTGCACGTTCCCCTTCAAGTCACACACCATCCCGACTTGGTAATATATTGCCGTACCTTCATCGTCGCTGGGTCAAAATCCTGGAACTCCCTACCTAACAGCACTGTGGGAGAACCGTCACCACACGGACTGCAGCGATTCAAGAAGGCGGCTCACCACAATCTTCTCAAGGGCAATTAGGGATGGGCAATAAATGCTGGCCTTGCCACAATGACGCCCACATCCCATGAACGAATAAAAAAAAATGTATGTGTGTGACTCTCTGATGAAGTACCTTCCAATCTGGGAAAAGAGAAGCTTTATATCAGCCGATGGAAAGGCATTACCCTCCACTCCCTTTTGAAGGTAATTTTTAACAGAGCACAGGAAGTACCTGGAGAAATAACAGCTCATAAAGTCCGGGCACATCCTAAAGATGAGCCTCCATGGGGGGCAATCAGAAGGCAGTTGAATTGGCTAAAAAGGATGAGGAAGGAACGGATTGGGATCCAGTAGAAATGTTTCCTGCAATCGAAGCCAATCAACCCCAAAAAATACCTGACCCAATTGATTGAAAACAACTACAAGATAGGGATCCTGAAATAAAGGCAGTTTGGGTGATGCTAGAAAAGAAAGAGAGCCCAAGGGGAGAATATGCTAATAAACCCAAATTAAAGATGAAAGATGGGGATCCTGCTTTACGATCAAAAGTGGGTGGTGCCACAGAATGAGCGAAATGCTTATCTTTACCAAGCCCATGATGCACCCACCTCAGGACACCCCGGTCTATGGGGAACGTTAGAAAGGCTCCAGCAAGTAGGATGGTGACCAGGAATGAAAGACCACGTGGAGCATTACTGTCAAAACTGTTTAATTTGTGTACAACACAACCCGAATGCGAATACCAAGAAGGCACTGTTGTGCCACACTCGGCCGACAGCCAGCCCTTGGACAGATCTACAGATCGATTATATTGGGCCCTTTCCCCAGTCCTCCCGAGGAAATCAGTACGTATTGGTGGTAGTTGACACAGTCTCAAAGTGAGTAGAAGCATTTCCGACCCCCAATGTGATGGCACAGCCCACTGCTAAGATACTGGTGAATCACATATTCACCAGATGGGGACTCCCGAAGTCCATTGACTCGGACCAGGGAAGTTATTTTACTGGGGACGTAATGCAAGCTGTTATGCAGCTGTTAGGAATCAAAACAAGATTCCATATTTCCCATAATCCTACCTTATTAGGCATAGTGGAAAGAATGAACCGAACATAAAAACAATGCTAAGGAAGTTGATTGGGCAATCCCAGAAAACATGGGACCAGCTGTGGCTATGAGATCCACTGAGTCACTTACCACCAAGGTTTCACCCCATGAGTTAATGACAGGGAGGGTGATGAGAACCCCTGAACATTTGATGTATCAGGATATGTCTGAGCCTCAGTATCAGGCCTTGACTCAGGAACGGTATGTAAATCAATTACATCACCAATTGCAACAGACAATGGTCTTTGCAGCCGTTAATATTGGACAATCTAAAAAGGCCAACAAAATGTATTTTGACACCGAATGGGATGTGGGATAGATGGTAGAACCATACCAACTGAAAGGGCCATTTGCGGCTTGTTTTTCTGGACCATACCCCATTATGGATAAAGCCAGTTCATCAGTGTACAAAGTATTCTTGGGAAAGGGAAAAGAAAAATGGTTCCACGTCAATCAGTTAAAAGAGTATAAGGGAGATATATTTGGTGTGGTCGATCAGCTGGAGGAAACAATTCCTCAAGTTTCATCCATGATGTGGGACGAAAAGGACGACATGATATTACACCCACCTGTGGCAGGACAGAGAAATACTGGGCCATGGCAATTAAGGCAGATGCTGACGCCTCGCCCACCGTGGATGGGTGATCCCTCCATTGTGTGGAGCCCGAATCAAATGAGACCAAACAAAAGATGGTCACGATAGAGAGATAGTCAGAAATAAAAGTAATAAGATATCAACAAAGAGCAGACATTACCCATATGTTTTGTTTTGTCCTTGGTCCTGACTTAAGACCAATATCGGGAAAGGCAAACGAAACATCATCGAGAATGAAATTACTGTTTGTAATAATGTGTATATGTGTGTTAATATTGTGTGTAAACGGTTATCAAGTCAAAAGTGAATAATGTAGCATGACGGCATACCAAGGTAGTGAGGATAAAGGGCAGACGTGGGCATTACCACGGAATAGAACAAAGACATGGCTGGGAACCTTATGGCTCGATCAGGAAGGAACAGGCGTCAGATTACATTGTAGGTGCAAAAAAAGAACAGAATACCAAACAATTTCCCCTGATCTGGTGGAAAAAGGAAATGGATGACTCAGGGCAATATAAAGGTGGGACGCGTAGAGGTCCCCTACTCTATGGAAACCACCCCTGAAAAGGAGGATAATGTTGAAAGTGATTTAAATTGGCCAGCATTTATTAAAAGACTTAAGGGACAGATTAGCTGTGGCACCATCTTCAACAAATATGATGATAAGGGAGAATTAGTAATATTTAAGTGAAGCCCCATCAACGGAGGGCGACCAAAATATTGTGCCCTCCACAGAAGCCAGGCCCCAAGAATGGTCTGGCAGTAACTCGCACCCACAAGGCACTATATAATAATGTGATATATATAACCAGTGGTATTTAATCTTAGTGCCGTACACATGCACCGGGCTATGTGACCCAAAACACGAAGGATTTTATCAACAATTAGTAGAACAACAGATTCAGGATTTTGTCTGGAGAAATGCAGGCTGGGATCTGAATGAGCCTTGGCCCCCGGACCTTCAAGAATCCTTGATTCATGTTGTCTGGGACAATGTTACAACCACCCCAATAACCAATAGTACGGAGACCCAAAATAGAAAGAGACGAGGATTAGGAGAATGGTTAGGGATCGGAGCCATGGCTGGAACAGCAGCCTGGATCCGGATAGACATAGAGAGCATGTAGGAACACAATGAGATTATGAGACAGCAAATGAAAGGAATCCTGAGTAAAACAAATAAAGGGCAGAGAGATGAAATTCTGGATCATCGAGAAAGACTAAAATCCATAAAGGAAATGTTCGATGGAATGATTAAGATAAGGGGGAAGATTAATGAAATAATCCAGCAACATAATAATGAAGTACAAGCTCAGAATGTGCTATGGATGGAGGGTTTTTATTGAATCAGGTAAAACAGGGCTTGGAGGATATTGAAAATAACAGGGTACCCAACACTGTAAGCGATAAAACTCTTAAGGATTGGTTCAAACACCATAAAAATGTGACCAGTACCGACTGGTGCAAAATCAGGAGATATGGGTCGACCGATTATGCCCGGCGACCGTGTGAAATAGATGCAGACAATAAAACAGAGAGTGGGGTTGGTACTGGTGGTTATGTGGTTACCACGGTTAATAGAAAAGGATAAATGGGAAGTGTTTAAGGTCGAATTCATCTGAACTATTGAAGGGGATGTGCATAAGGAATTTATATGATTCCCCAAATGGATTATGAGAAAGGGAGCCACATGGAGGGCCCCTAGCCTGGACCATTGTACCAGGTCAAGAGGATCCTGGATATGTAGGTGTGATAGCACAACCCCAGGCATACCTGCCTATGTGTTTACCCTGGATGGCCAGTCTCCTTTGTGTACAGTACAACTGCACACATGGAATGCCTAACAGGTGAAAAGTGTCTGTCTGGGACGTGGGAAATATTGTGCGACTACCACAAAATCCACATATGAGCATAGCAACCAAGTGTGCCTGATAGAATCCCCAACCTGTTGTTTCGTACCGATGGAATTGACCAAGATAGGTCATATTGTGCTGATATCCATGGTGACCTACGATATCACCACGATTCAAGTTAATATATCAATGCAGCATAAGGCCCTGAAAGCCGTGGTCCAGTTTGGACATCCAATACCCCCATTATCCTTGAGTCTTAAATCCATCATAGAACGTACTAAAACATCACAGAAGCATCTCGTAAAAATGCAGCAAGACAATGAGAACGTAGAAGAAGTGATAAACGTGCTAGGTGCTCATGAATGGTGGGAGACAGCATATAATGTTGGACAACACCCATGGGTTAGAATGATTAGTATGATTTTAACATGTATGCAATGTATACTAGTGTTTATTATGAAAATTTGCTTATGTGTAACGTGACATTTAATCAGAAAACATGGAAAAGAAATATTCTTTTTGCATATGTCACAGCAAACCCGTACTTTAACAAAAGACATTTGAAAGAAAGGGCTAACTGTACCACTTTTAAACAAAGACACTTGAAAACCTGCAAACACAGTAATGTGGTAAACTGTGTTCTCGCAAATCCTGCCTTTCCCTCACTGACGCTGATGGATCGAAGACATTGTACTGCAGATAGATATCTGGATTATTAAATATATAAACTAGATGGATAATATTGAGCTTAAAGCATTGTCAGGTTTTCAAAACACTTAGGCGTTTGGAAGCACAAGCGTTTCAACACAGCAGGGGGTAATGTAAGAAAAGGCAACAAGGACGTACATCAAAGGCTCCGGATCAGAAAGGCAATGATAGGTGTGAAAACAAGCATGGGCCTCTCATTCCTACCTGGTAATCTGTTCAAAAGAACTGGGATTTGTAAAACATCAAACAGTGTTGCACCCAGTATATGGTCAATGGTATAAGGAATGGATTTGACGCCATTGAAGTAATCAAAATTGGAGACACAAGGACCATTAAGACTGTCTGGGTGTAGAAATGTGAGGAGCCTTTTACAACCCATTGTTCAAACACATGGGGCCCGATATTAGCAGGGCGGTGGGTTCTCAGCGGGGGGGGTCGACTGGGCGCGTGGGTAACGCGCCCGGTGAAATCAGTGTGCTCCGCACGGAATCGCAGGCTAATTGGAGCCACTTACCTGTGCTTCCGGGTTCCCCGCTGGTAAGCTGCGCGGCGGGCGGACTGCGCATGCGCAGTAAGGTCTGTCAGCTGGAGGAGGTCTTTTTAAAGGGGCAGTCCTCCACTGACTGATGCTGCAAGAAATAGGAAAAATTACAGCTTGGAGCAGCCCAGGAAGAAGGCTGCTCCCAGGTTTAATGATGCCTCACTCCAGGTATCATTGGATGGGGTGAGGAGGAGGGGGAGGACAGAGATCATCCCCCCGGCGGGCGGGAGGAAGCGGCCTGCCTCTGCCACCAAGAAGGCCTGGCTCGAGGCGGCAGAGGAGGTCACCAGCAAAACCAACATATCGCGCACCTGCATACAGTGCAGGAGGCGCTTCAATCACCTAAGTAGGTCAGCCGAAGTGAGTACACTTACTCATTCCCCTACACTCCGTCTGCCACATTACCGCCCCCACCCCACATCTCCTTCTGCACATCACCCCTCACACCCACTCAAAGGTCATCCTCATCTTACCTGCACTTACTCACCTCGCCAGTACTCATCCCGCCACTACCACTCAACCCAATCCTCATACAATCTCATGGCTCTATCTCATACACTCTCATGCATCTCTTTCACAGTCAGCCTCACTTAACCTGCCACTACCTGTGCTGCAGCCACAGGACATGCATCACATATGTGCAGTAGGAAGCGTAAGGCAAACGTGTCGTGAGCATGAAGGGGATGTGCAAGGGTGTTTGAGAGTTTGTCATAGTGTTTACCTATATTTAATTTCTGATCAACTCACGTAACATATTATATTGTCACCACTACTGCCACATCTTTGCGAATCTTGTCTGGTTTGTGCAATAATGCCCTTTCCTGAGGATCACAATGAAGACCCACACCTGATGTCACCCATTGTGTCACTGCAGAGTGGGTGTAGGTGTATTTGCAGGGCTCTTTTGTGCAGACGACTGAGAGATGTCGGCGATGTCCCCGGTGGCACCCTGGAAGGATGTGGAGGAGAAGTTGTTGAGGGCAGTGGTGACTTTGACAGCGACAGGTAAGATAGATGGTGCTCCAGCCAGCCGGGAGCAGCTCAGCATGAAGGAGGCTGCAGATGTCCACGACTACATGTCGAGTGACTCTGAGCCTCCGTGTGCACTGCTGCTCAGAGAGGTCCAGGAAGCTGTGAGCCTCGGTCTGTCGACCCTGTGACGAGGGTAGTGCCCTCTGCGACGCATCTCTCTCTGCAGTTGCCCTCCCTCTTGCTGTGCAGGTGGATGTGTCACAGCACTGTGTTGTGGAGCTCCACGTGTCAGAGGTGGACGGTGTGGCCGGCGAGGCTGGTGATGCTGTTCATCCTCCGAGGAGGTCATGAGTACAGCCATGACAGCCCCCATCCGGAAGATGTACATTTGAGGGGGTCCGCACGGTAGGTAAATGTATCTGGATACCGGGGTAAGTGTGCAAGTTTGTGAATTTTATTGTTAGGGGGAGGGTGGTGGAGGCCAAACTTTGTCCAAAGTGACAGAGTGGCCTCCTGCAATGAGTGAGGGTCTCCCCCCCCCCCAAACCTGTCAAATGGACCTTTGCAGCTGCCACAGGCTGATGGCTGCAACACGTCCATTTCAACTGGGAGTGTTTCCCCCACTACGGGAAACAGTCTCAGTTAATTTCAAAATCTCACCCCTCCTAAAATATCAGGTCAATCAGGTCTGTAAACGACCTGAAATACCTGTTTAAGTACTGTCAGTGGCACCCTGCTGGCTTTAATTGCCGGCAGGGTGCCACTTAAAGTACTTAAACAGGGACATGCGGGGGCCGCACGCACATGTCAGCACGTCACTGGGGAACCCGGAAGTGGGCGGGTTGGAGCCAGGATCCAGACCCGCCCCGGGAATCCCGGATTTTCGCAACCCCCCCTGCCACGATCGCGGGTGCGAAAATCGAGCCCATGGTCTTTTCTACATCAAAGGGTCTCCAGTCACATGATAAAAGCCTAAACTGTCAATCATTGAAGTATGTTAATGATTGAGGCATAGAACAGGGAGCAATTGGACAAAAAGAATGAACCTCCCCAATCCTACATCCTATTGGTAAAAAACAATATGACTTTGCTTCATGAATGCTCGTATGAATGACACCATTAAATAATTACTTTGAAACTACCATGAGTGAGGGTGACTTTCTTTATTTGACTATTCATCCAGGGTCCAAGAATCACACAAAATAAGGAATTCCCTATGGTACTCTGGACTTTTGTATGCATATTCCATTACTAAACTCCCTTAATTTCAAATGTGTTCCTACTGCCTCCAATTACTGGAAAGATGACCCTAGCAACGTGTTCTATTGTGAAAATTGTTATAAAAATTTGTCTTTGGAGTTTTACATTTTGATTTTCCAATATAGCATATAAATCTTGCCTTTTCTCCATGTTTTCCCCATCTCTCCTGAAGGTGCAACTCCTACTAGGATACAGTGCCACAGGTGCTGAATTCCACCAGCATCTTCCAAATGTGTGGATTTTTGTTTAGCTCTCAGGATGTGGACAATGCTACCAAAACCACATTTATTGTCCATCCTTAGTTGACCTGAGAAGGTGGTGATGGGTTTACTTCTTGAACCACTAGAGTTCTTGCTGCGATGGTGCTCCCACAATGGTGTTACAGGTTACAGGATTTTGACCAAGTCACAATGAAGGCAATTAATGTCCGAGTCAGGATGCTGTGTGACTTGCAGATGATGGTGTTTTTGGAATTATAAAATCTTACAGCACAGGAGGCCATTCAACCTATTGTGCCTGTGCCAGCTCTTTGAAAGAGCTATCCAAATAATCCCACTCCCCTGCTCTTCCCCATAGTCCTACAAAGTTTTTCTTTTCAAGAATATAGCCAATTCCCTTTTGAAAGTTACTATTGAATCTGCTTTCACTACCCTTTCAGGTAGTGCATTCTAGATCTTAACAACTTGCTGCGTAAAATAAATTCTCCTCCTCTCCCCTCTGGTTCTTACACCAATTCTCTTAAAACACTACAATGCCTCTTTTGTCACTATCTCAATCCCATGACATTGAGTATCGACTGAGTTTTGGCATACTATTTCACCACAAACGGCAACACAGCCAAGCTCAATTCTATCTTCACCTGATGTCCACATAACACCACTTTCTAGCAGGGGTCACTGGTTAGGAATCAGGTGTGGGAACCCTAGCTATTCTCCCGTTCCCAGGAACATTGAGGTTGATTGTAATACCTCAACGGCTGCCTCGATTGAGATTTGTGTGACTTAGTACCACACCACGCGTGTATTTACATACAAAGCCATTGGAGCAGCTCATAAATCTTCTCTGATTTGGGTGATGACCATCACTATATTAAACCCTCTGGGGTTGGAATAAGAAACTTTGAGATGGCCCCTTCAAAAACTCTTTAGAGAATGCAGCCCAAAATATAATTTTGCTGTCAAGTTCGCTTGAATGGGCAAAGTACTGATGATTTAACAAGACTGATAACAGGTATAGAACAAACTTAAAATCAAAACTATATAGGAACTTAGCAATTTTAATGATCAAACTTCAATTTTTAAGATATCCTTAATTTAAAACTGCTATGTGAAGCTTCAAGAGTCCGAATGAATTTAATTGCAAAAATGGCTTGGTGCCTGTTGGAATTCCTGGCAGAAATGTTTAAGTTACTTAACAATCACTTCATTGAGCATCAGATTCTGAATTGTTGACTTCATCAAAACAGTTATTTATATAATTGTGCATTGTGTTCCATATAAATTCTTTGCCCAACATTAATTGTGATATATAGAAATATAGGGCCGACAGCAGAGTTGTATTTAGTGAGTAAGTGAATGCGTAGAACATTCAAATATTCTTTCACTCCAGAGCTTCCACTGCCTGTGATGGTTTCTTTTGTAGATGTGCTCTGCATCTTTTATATCAATGAGTCATCCATGTTCAGCATGGTGTTTGCGTGTCTAAAATGTAAAAAAGGCACTTGCAGATTATATAACAGACAATAAATAATGCTTCCAGTGCCCGTAAATCTTAATACTATTAATCTCTTGTTTGTATTGAATGCACTGCCGAGGTCAGTATTGACTGAATTGTAGTCAGATGATTGTGTCTGCAAAATAATAAAATTACAGAACAAGCTAGTTTAAGATTGTATATATGATTAAGTAAGGGTGGAACAACTTGCTTTTTAAAAGAAATCTTTCATGTGGGTGTACCTTCTGATACCAAATATATATTCCTGTTTAATATAATCCCAGGTTGTTACAATGTGCAAGCAACAAAATCATTTCCTGTTCATTTCTTTCATTCACATTCCTGATACATCCAAAAGGAAACTAAACCCAAGTTGAGTCTTTTATTACATTATTCATGTCCCTCTCCATCCTTCTCTTGTGATGTTCTCATCCCTATGATCACGTCAGAATTTTTTGGCCTCCTGGGTTGCATGGCAACTCTTTCCTGCTAAGAATATTGAGTAAATTTATATTAGTTGCTGATAGATTTGTGTGACTTCATGAAAAGATGCAGGATTTTTAACAGCAATTCAAACCATCAAAATGAACACTCAAATCAACACACTTCTTGCTAGATGAACATACATCTGGACATAAAGAACATCGAGGATATACAACAGATAGAAAGAGATTGTGTTTAAATGAGAAAATGTAAGGGGAAAGTATCAAATATAAAACCTAATAACAGAAAACCTGTTTTTCTCCTAACTTTATAAATAAGGCTAAATAGACCATATAAAACACACGCACACATATAGATATGTATCTATCTATATCAGATGTTTTTTTTCTGAATGTAACCCCTTGACAGATCCTCGCATACTTGAAGCATATTTATTGGAAATCCATGCGTGCACTGCCCTGCCCACAATTTTCTGACCAAAAAAGAATGGTTGGAAAATGTGTGCAGCATGTACTAAATTTTTAAATGCACTCTTGGTGGGTGAGGCTCCCTGCTGATAATGTGAAGGCAGGAAATTACCCCTGCTATAATACTCTGAGCTAGAGCTCACATTCAGAAAATCAGCCATATAATCTGTTTTAAAAGATTGCATTTAGTACATACCTTCACATACTTCCTGTAACATTTCTGTGTAATACTTCTGTATTAACAACAATAATTTGCATTTATATAGTACCTTTCACGTAATAAAATGTTCCAAGGACCTTTCACACTTAATCATAGTCAAATGTATAATAATTCATGCTAAACAGTTTGCAAATTTATCCAAAGGGTGATTTACAAATGTATTCCCCTTCAAGTAAATTTCCTCTAGTTGATAAAGTAAAATGCAAATGTATTAATTGGAATTCACTCATATTAACTTGTTGGATGAGCAGACGGTGAGCTAAATAAACCAATCAAATCAATGCAAAAACAATTCCAAATCCTTTTATCTGCTATTTTTTCTGTCCCATATCTAAAAAAATGTAACAATTACATTTTTCACAATAGATTTAACTATAAGCCTAAATTTTCTGAATCTGGGCTGGTGGTGATGTAGTGCCCTGTTGGCCCAGATTCCTTTTGTGTGTTTGAGTATTTTCATTCATGTTTTTACCTGAAGGCTTCAGGCTCCCTCAAAAGCCTGAGCTTGAATTTAACATTTTGATGTACAGCTCTCACTCTGTTGGCTTCAGGGAGATTCTACAGTCTGAATGGGTGTGGTATGTTCAATTTCCCATCGTTGTCCTGTGACACAATTTCTGATTAATTTTCTTCTGAAGGAATCCAAAGTAAACTGGAGAAGAATTTTTCTATTTCTTTTCAGATAATATTTATTATTGAATGTTAAATTAAACTAGTTAAATTTTACCTCAAAGAAAGCCAGATGAGAGAGAGGCAGTGGTTCATCTGCTATTTATGGTAACAAAGTCAAGTGATTACTTCATTAATTATTTTTCTTAGTGGAAAGCCTCTTCCTCTTCATTTTAACTTCACAATAGTAAAGGATCTTGCTCTTTTCAGTTTGATAGGCACTGTTATGAGACAAAATGTAATTTCTCTGAAAAGTTTTAGAATTTTTCCAACAGTAAGACTAGTGTAAGCATGCATGACAAAGTGTGAGACCGAGGGAGAAAGAGAGAGACAGACAAACAGACAGACAGAGAGCAGGGTAATTTTGACTTTGTGCGATAGTGTAAAACGGACAATAGTGAATTGGCAGCTCATTTTCTATCTCCCCCAATTTTTATTTCCATTGAAGTTAATGGAAATTTGTCACCAATTCCTGTATGTCAGCTCCGCCCTCAGTGTGTTCCCGCCTTTACTAACCTCCATGCCAACTAACCCATGACCGGTCATCAGCAGCCCCTGCATGATCCATCCCTAGCCTATTCCCAGCTGTCAGGTGAGCCTCTGCAAATCCTTAGGTCATCAGCCTGGGACCTGGCCTGAAGTCCATTTTAAACATGAAAAGTATTTTTAACATTGCATTTGGTTGGTAAACACAGCAAGTGGATTTTATTTTTAAAAACTGGCTTTAAGCAGTGACCTGAAAAGCTGCTATACTTTAGTCCCTTTCAATTTTGCCAGACGCCACTCCACTTCAATTCTTCCAGACCCCTCTCCTCAAATTCCTTTGTGTAGTGTGTGCCCTTCCTGTAGATGTAACACTTACTTGCTGTAACACTTTCCTGTTAAACTATGTCTGTCTGTCATGTTTTTCTGCCACACTATTCTGGCACAGTGAAACTTAGTTCTTATTTTACTTACCTCTGATTCAGTTCTTCAAGCATAGTCCCTAAGGTAGGTAGCAACAACAACAACAACTTGCATTCATATAGCACCTTTAACATAGTAAAATGTCCCAAGAGCTTCACAGGAGAAAATTTAATTTAAACAAAATTTGATACCGAACCACATAAGGAGGTATTAAAAGAGGTGACCAAAAGTTTGGTCAAAGAGATAGGTTTTAAGGACCGTCTTAAAGGAGGAGAGAAAGGGGTAGGCAGAGAGGTTTAGGGAGTGAATTCCAGAGCTTAGGGCCTAGGCAGATGAAGGCACGGCCACCAATGGTAGAGTGATTAAAATCGGGGATGCGCAAGAGGCAAGAGTGATCTCTGAGAGTTGTAGGGCTGGAGTAGGTTACAAAGATAGGCAGGAGCAAGGCCATGGAGCGATTTGAAAACAAGTGTAAGAATTTTAAAATAGGGACACTGGCCCTGATATTAGCGGGGAGGCAAGATGGCAGCAGGGGGTGTGGGGGGGGGGGGGGGCGATTGGGCACGTGGATAACCCGCCCAATAAAATCTGTCCGTTTCCAATGCAATCGCGGGTCAATTGGAGCCACTTAACGTGGCTTCCGGGTTTGCTGCCCGAAAGCTGCGCAGCGGGCGGACTGCGCACCCGCATCACAAGCTGTCAGCTGGCGGAGTTCTATTTAAGGGCAGTCCTCCAATGGCTTCTCCTGTGGCAAACACCCACACAGCACAATGGAGCAGCACAGGGGCAAGGCTGCTCCTAGATTTAGCGATGCCTCACTCCAGGTGCTACTGGATGGGGTGAGGAGGAGGAGGGACATGTTCTACCCGGCGGACGGGAGGAAGTGGCCTGCCTCTGCCCTCAAGAAGGCCTGGCTCAAGGTGGCAGAGGAGGTCACCAGCAGCAGCAACATCTCCCGCACTTGGATCCAGTGCAGGAAGCGCTTCAGTGACCTAACTAGGTCAGCAAAAGTGAGTACACATATTGATTCTCCTACATTCTATCTTCCACATCACCGCCCCCACCCCCCAACTCATTCTGCACTGCCAACACTACTCTTATCACAGCACTCCTCACACCCACTTAAGGCTCATCCTCAACTTACCTGCACTTCCTCAGCACTTTCTCACCACCCCAATAGTCACCCCACCACTACCATTGAATCCAATCCTCATCCAATGTCATGGCTCTGTCTCATAGTCACCCTCTGATGCATCTCTTTCAGTCAGCCGCACCCAAGCCAATGCATTCATTGGTTGGCCATGTCACCATCACTCACTCACGCATCTGTACTTTCTCCCCTTATAGGAGAAGAGAGCCCAGAATGCACGGGAGAGGTCAAGGACTGGAGGGGGGACGCAACAGACCGTTGTCCTCACAGACGTAAAGCAGGAGGCGCTGGAGCTGAGCCGTACCCTTGAGTGCCTGGCCGTCGGGGATGCTGAGACTGACACCCGTCAAAAGTCTGGTGCCAGAACTTTAACATTCAGCGTGCACAATATGAATTGATGTTAACATGCCCTGCCATCTTCAGCATTTCAGTATGCTCATCGCAACATGACACATCTGTGATCATGCTTAATATTGCCTTCTGTTCTCTTACAGGGCCTTCAGCGACCACTGTGATGGCAGAGGGCGATTCCTCAGAGGACCTGCTGGCCTCTGAGGGGGCAACGTCACATCTGAGCAAGCCATCCACCAGTGCAGATACACACACCTCGGTGGGTCCTAGTCCTCAGTTAGTTGGGGTCGCACATGGTGAGTTACCACACATGTGTGAGCACGAGCAGACACTGGTGGCAGGGGCAGCTGTGGAGAGTCCGCATTGGTGGGAGCACTCCTCTCCAGGCTCTGCTCAGCTGGACACAGATGCTGAGCCCTGGAGGCCATCCTAAAAGGAGAATGATCGAGGGGCAGCAGCACATTTGCGAAGTACTGGAACAGGTGCCACGCACACTCTCCACAATAGCGCAGATGATGGAGGAGTCCAACTCCTGCATGAGTGGAATGGTGGCACAGGTACAGGAGGGAATCTCTGAGATACTGTCACAGGGACGTGAGGCATCTCTGACATACTGTCGGGGTAAGTGCGGGAATGTCTGCGATAGAGGGAAGGCTAGCCTCCATGGAGCTTCAAGCACGGCTCACAAATGAGTCCATTCAGGGCCTGACAACGGCCATCCGGACTCAGGGTGAACAACATTCTGCAGCCTTAAACACGCAGGCAGATACACTAGCACTGGCCTTACAAGGTTTTACACATGTCCTCCCACCTTTCGTCCAGCAGAGTGGTAGGGGTGGTGTGGGCCTGGCCCAGGGGAGGGATGATGGCGAAAGGGGACATGGAAGTGGGGACGCCACTAAAAGCACCCCCATGTCTCACCCGTTGCCTCCCACTCAACCAGTACCCTCAATGCTGCCTCTTGTCCAGGTGGCCATGTCCGCCCCTGCACAGGCGCAGGTGAAGCAGTCTTTGGAGGGGCCCTCACAGGCACCAACACCCAGAGCCCAAAGCATCTAATCGGTCAGGGTATGAACAAGAGCAACCTGCCACTACCTCTGCTGCAGCCACAGGGGATGCACCACGTAGAAGTAGTCAGAAGTGAAAGGCGAAAGTTTTTTAAGCACGAAGGGGATGCACGTTTGACAGTTGGTCATGTTTTTTATTTATATTTGCTTTTCGTTAAACTCACATCAAATATTATTATTGTCACCACTACTACCACGTCTTGACCATTCTTGACTGGCTTCTCTAATAAGGCCCTTTCATGAGGTTCACCATGAACGCTGACACTTGATGTCACCCAGTGGGTCACTCTACAGTGGGTGTTTGTGTAGTTGCAGGACTGTTTTGTGCAGGGAGTGTGGGCGGGGGGGAGCTGGTGTGGGCGCTGCTCTATCCAGGTGGTGTGAGGACTGGACTCTTCACACTGTCTGATGTTAGGAGAACCGTTCCCATATCAGTGACTCCCTGCCACACGAGCAGCCAGGTGAGCTGCTGTTCTGCCCATGTGTTGCTCCTGCTCCTCCTCCTCCCCCTCCTCCTCCTCCTCAATGTGGGTGGCAGATGTGGATGGGGCCTCCTCAAGCGGCACCCCTCTCTGTTGTGCCATGTGGTGCAGGGCAAAACATACAACTATAATGCGTCCCACTCTGTGTGGTGCGTATTGAAGCGCTCCCCCAGAACGATCAAGGCACCTGAAGTGCATCTTGAGAAGCCCTATAGCCTGCTCAATTGTAGTCCTGGTAGCGATGTGGCTGTCGTTATATGAGCCATGTGTGCAGGGGGTATCCCTTGTCCCCAAGGAACCAGCCCTTAGGGGTGTTCAGTGCATGGAAGAGAGGTGGGATGTTGGATTCTGGGAGGATGAAGGAATCGTGACAGCTGCCAGGGTATCTGGCGCACACGTGAAGGAATCTCTTGCGGTGGTCACAAACGAACTGAGTTTTGATGGAGTGATAGCCCTTCTTGTTGATGAACAGTCCTGGCTTGTGTGGAGGTGCCCGTATTGCTATATGGGTGGAATCGATTACACCCTGCACCCGTGGGAAGCCAGCCACCATGTGCAATCCCACTGCCCTCTCCGTCTGGCTAAGGTCGTCCATGGGGAACAGCTCGGCATGAAGGAGGCTGCAGATGTCTGTGACTACCTGGTGACTGACCCTGAGCCTCCGTATGCACTGCTCCTCAGAGAGGTCCAGGAAGCTGAGCCTTGGTCTGTAGACCCTGTGGCCGGGGTAGTGCCTCCTGCGACGTCGCTTTCTCTGTTGTTGCCCTCTGTGTTCTTGTGCAGGTGCCTGTGGCACAGCACTGTGTTGTGGAGCTCCACGTGGCAGAGGTGGACACGTACCTGGCAAGGCTGGTGATGTTGCTCGTCCTCGGATGTAGTTGATGAATGCAGCCATGGCGCCGCTATTCTGACAGTGTGAGTTTGAAGGGGTCCACAAAGTATTTAAATATGTTTGAACTGCAGAGTTTTGGGTGGAAAGTGAGAATTTTGAGTGAAAACTCAAAGGTCTTGCAGCCAAACCTTTGTCTGAAGTGACAGAGTGCCCTGCTGCAATAAATGACGTTTTGTCCCCACCTGTCAAATAAGCATTTGCATCTCTCACTGGCTGCTGGCTGAAACACGTCTGTTGCAACAGGGAGTGTTTCCCACAGCACGGGAAACGTGCTGAGGATGCTTCAAAATCACTCCCCTGACAAAATGTCGAGTTAATCAAGTAGTTCAAGTACCTCAACTATCTGGCAAACTATGCACATTATCATCCTGCCGGCTTTAATTGCCTGTGGGACTTCGGCATTCAGGAGGCGCGTGCGCACCTGGACGTGTCACTGGGGAACCCGGAAGTCAGCGGGTTGGAGCCGGGCTCGGGACCCGCTCGGTATTTTAGCGATTTTTGAGCCCCCTCGCCCCCAACGCACCCGTGCCTTCATCTGAAAATCGGCCCCATTGTCAGACTGGGAGCCAATGTCAGTCAACGAGCACAGGGGTGATGGGTGAACGGGACTTGTTGCAAGTTAGGATACGGGCAACAGACTTTTGGATGAGCTCAAGTTTATGGAGGACAGAAGATGGGAGGCTGGCTCGGAGAGTATTGGAACAGTTAAGTCTAGAAGCAACAAAAGCATGGATGAGGTTTTGAGGAGGCGGAAACGGGCGATGTTACAGAGGTGGAAGCAGGCGGTCTTGGTGATGGAGCGGATATGTGGTCGGAAGCTCATCTCAGGGTCAAGCAGGATGCCAAGGTTGAGAACAGTTTGGTTTAGCCTCAGACAGTGGCCAAGGAGAGGAATGGGGTCAGTTGCTAGGGAACGGAGTTTGTGGCACTGTTGCACACTTCTCTCTGAGAGCTTCCAGATCCATCTCCAAGATAGGTAACATTGTTGTGTGCAGTACCTCCTCCCTTGAAGGTTCTAAAGTTAGGTCTGTGGCCCAAATCTACCTGCCCCTTTCCCTGCTCCCTCCACAGTTGCCACCGAATCTCACTGTGAC
The DNA here is from genome assembly GCF_035084215.1 of Heptranchias perlo. Classification (NCBI taxonomy): domain Eukaryota; kingdom Metazoa; phylum Chordata; class Chondrichthyes; order Hexanchiformes; family Hexanchidae; genus Heptranchias; species Heptranchias perlo. The sequence continues at coordinate 38,597,217 of NC_090335.1, forward strand.
CAAATCTTAAGCCCATGGCCCAGCCCAACTAGATACTGTTTCCCCCATCTCTACTGCCACCTCTCACAGTAACTACACCTCTCCTGACCAGAACTCAACCTGACCTAACCTGAAGATTTGTGGCCTAAACCCCAAACTCAGAAAATTTGTTTTCCCAGCTATTACTAAGAACCAAGTTAAGGTTCTTTAGTACTTCCAGCCTCTAATTCATAATTTTAAAAGCACTGAAAATACTCAAAGGACTTTTTAAGATGGTCCCTGGTAATAACCAGGAACATTGTTTTTCTCACTGCCAAAAGGGTGAGAAGTGACATGGGGTAGCTTGTTTCTTTTAAAGTAAATACTACTCAGTTTGTATTTGAAAGGATGGAGGTTTTCCTTGCTTAATGTTTGAAACATCTCTAACAATATTTTCCATCTGAAACCTGTCCCCCTCTGAGAAGCCTGAGGCTTGAATTCCTGAGGTTTCCTCTGATCTTTCACTCTCAGCCGAATTAAACGGCTCACCTGGGCTGCAGAGTACAATTACCAGAATGCTCCAGCGTGAGTTTCTGCAAACATTCTGTGCAGAAAATTCCCAGATGGCATCAATGTCAGACACCTCAAGCAATCTGTGCACTACCTCCAGAATTGTACTGCCTGAGGCCTGAGGAATAAGTTGGGGTTTTTTTTTCTGCAAAGACATGAATACAAGATAAAGCATGAACTTTTAAACTTAATTTGAGGTACATTTGATGCAAATAAATCATTTAACTGTTTTCAAAGGGTTGTTTATATGTATGATAGAGGAAGCCTGTCCTTGTACACAAATCACAGAAGGTTAACACGCAGGTACAGCAAGCAATTAGGAAGGCAAATGGTATGTTAGCCTTTAGTGCAAGGGGGTTGGAGTATAAGAGTAAGGAGGTCTTGCTGCAATTAGAAAGGGCTCTGGTGAGACCACACCTGGAGTACTGTATACAGTACCTAAAGGAAGGATATACTTGCCTTGGAGGGGGTGCAACAAAGGTTCACTAGATTGATTCCTGGGATGAGAGGGTTGTCCTATGAGGAGAGATTGAGTAGAATGATTTATATTCTCTGGAGTTTAGAAGAATGGGAGGTGATCTCATTGAAATGTATAACATTCTTAGAGGGCTTGACAGAATAGAAGCTGAAAAGCTGTTTCCCTAGCTGGGGAGTCTAGAACTAGAGGTCATAGTCTCAAGATAAGGGGTCGGCCATTTAGGACCGAGATGAGGAAAAATTTCTTCATTCAGAGGGTTGTGAATCTTTGAAATTCTCTATCGAAGAGGGCTGTGGATGAGATCGATAGATTTTTGGACACTAAAGGAATCAAGGGATATGGGGTTAGAGCTGGAAAGTGGAGTTGAGGTAGAACATCAGCCATGATTTTAATGAATGGAGGAGCAGACTCAAGGGGCCATTGGGCTATTTCTACTCCTATTTCTTATGTTCTTATGAGAGGGAGAGAGAGACGAAAAAGACTGTGTGAGAAAGAGAGATATTGGGATGGATAATTTGGTCTCAGCAGCTCGAAGGGTGGTTCTACTCCTGAGCCCTTACACTTGAACCTCACAGAGCCTGCATACGAATGTACTTTGTTAGCTCAATATCAGAAAATGAAATCATTTGAGAATGTGCCAAGCAACCTGTATAGTTTGGGGGCATCTATGGAGGAGTCCACAACCTCATCAAGGTAGTGCCTGACTGAGCTGCAGATCTCCATAGCTTCCATCAAGAATGCTTTAACTGGTGCTCTGGGGACTTTGAGCTCCAATCTACAAGAGTCTGTCTTGAGGGCTCACCAAGAGTAGATCTCTGGGAGGAATGAAGTTGTTCATTGCTGTCTAGAAGGAATGCTGAGCAACAAGAGAATGGCAGGAGCTGGCATGGATGATGGAGATGTCTCCCAGGGTGCCACCACATCCATTCATCCTTGCCACCTCACTCGAATGACTACAGATGTCTCCCTGAGTATATAGGCCCATGGAGCCACTGCAGCAACTCCCGTGGTGCCTGTAGTTGTAGGGCCATGTACTGACCTGGCACAGGGGTGTACTGAGCCACTTCCACCCCTGGAAGCACACGCTGACACCCAGCTGTCATTCAACACATTTCCTCCTCTCATTAGGACTACACTTGGAAGAAGCACACAGTTAGGAAGTAGAAGACATGCCCTGTACGCTTTCACTAAGGGGAAGCACTGGGGAAAACACACTGAGCCACTCACTGTAAGAGTTAAAGTTAGATTGATTGATATTGTAATGTGTCCTGGCAGTTCTTTTTGTTTGAGGCAGATGAAGGTTGTTTGAGAGAAATCATGTGGCACTCATGGGTCTTGACGCACGGCTAGACTCAACAGAGTCAATACTTTACTTGGCAAAAATAATGAGCACATGTGGAAATGACTGCTGTTCATTGGAGGTTTAAAACACTTAACTGAATGTTTGATCTATTAGAGCCTGCCTGATGATTCTTGCTTGACTGAACTGTTCTTTACTCAGGCAAATCTTCTGGCTTGTGGTCATTTTCTTCTTCATGCTCTGTTTGCTGCTCCCTTCCTTTTTCTGCCTGTCCCATGGCTGTGTACCTTTGCAGAGAAAAGTTGTAGTATGATACAAGAATCTTGGAAACCTTGGTCAGATTTGCTGTAGCACTCTCCCTAAATCAGTGCCTGAGATTGTATACTGTGTGCTTGACTAAAGTGCTGGTGGCATTGTGCACCACTTATCATTTTCCCTCAGGTCTTGTCCTTAGGTTACACAGGGATATTATGGAAGACACATGGAGAAAGGGAGAGAGAAAAAGATAGAAAGTGGGACACAATCAGAGAGACTGTTACAAGGAGAAACACAATTTTCTTATAATCTTTTTTTCATTCATTCTCATGATGTGGATGTCGCTGGCAAGGCTGATGTTTATTGCCCATTCCCTAGTTTACCTAGTATAGATGCTGGTGGGCCTTCTTCTTGAACTGCTGCAGTCGTAACTTTTTTTTGATATAGCTGAATGGCTTGCTGGGCCACTTCAGAGGGCAGTTAAGAATCAACCATGTTGGTGTGGGACTTCAGTCACAGAAAGGCCAGACCGGGTAAAGACAGCAAATTTCCTTCCCTAAAGAACATTAGTGAACCATTTGGGTTTTTACGACAATGTGACAGCTTCATGGTCACTATTACTGGTACCAGCTTTTTATTTCCAGATGTTTTTGTAAACTGAATTCAATTCTCAAACTGCTATGGAGGGATTTTAACTCACAGTCTTTGGATTATTAGTCCAGGCCTTTGAATTACTAGTCTAGTAACATAATCACTATGCTAATGCTATGGAGATCAACCATAATTAGGACAAATGATTTGGTACAGCTAAAATTGCTGAAAATGGTGGGACAGTAGCGAGGCTAAATGGCTAAAAGCCAAGGCAGTTGTGGTGGATGCTATTTACTGTTCCAGTCAGTTTTTTCTCCCTGCACTGGTACTTTAATTTCAATCAACAGCATATTTTCTAAATGCTTGTATTCTACCTCTCAGCCCAACTAACATGAAAATAGGTATCCAGCTGTGTACTGTGCACAACTGGCTGTACAGTCTGCAAGCACTCAGTTCACTAACATTGTTTAAACCCAGGCAGGTGTCCCGCCAGCCTCCCACCCTGGAGTTAAAATACCTCTCAAGTATCAATCATGAAAAAGTCCTAGTCTGTTTGGCTTATTGACACCCCATTTTAAAAAAGGCTTGCATTTATATCGCGCCTTTCACAATCTCAGGACGTCCCAAATGCTTGACAAACAATTAAGTACTTTTGTAGTGTAGTCACTGTTGTAATGTAGGAAATGCAACAGCCAATTTGAGTGCAGCAAGGTCCCACAAATAGCAAAGAGATAATGACTACATAATTTTGTTTATTTTTTAATAATGTTGGTTGAGAGATAAATATTGGGCAGGACACTGGGAGAACTCCCTGCTCTTCTTCAAATAGTGTCATGGGATCTTTTAAGTCTATCTGCGAGGGCAGACGGGGCCTCGGTTTAATGCCTGATCCGAAAGACGACACCTCTGACAGTGCAGCACTCCCTCAGTATTGCATTGAATTTACCCAATGAGATATTAGGGGAGCAGGGCAATACAGCCTGTATGCATCAATAAATAAATGCACACTGGGACATCATGATTAGTGACTATTATAACCCCCCTCAAAAAGAAAGCAAATGAAAAAAAGAAGTGATTTTGTAAACACTCAATTGCGATACTTTCATATTACATAACGATCACAAAAACATAGATGCAGCCTCTACCATTTCCACTGCAACAAGGACTTATCTGTTTGTTGTATTGAAATGACATAAATATTTCGCTCCCACAAAAAACACCCTAATAAATATTGAAACCATAGAATTTCCTAACAATCAACTGCAAATAATTTCTTAATAACCTTGTAGTAACGTTGTTGCAATCATTCATCCTGCTGTGTGAACTCTGTCACGCATCAATGACATGAACCATACTGACAACAGGTTGATGGTTGTTGTTCAAAACTGAATAAATCCAGATGTAAATTAAGGTGTAGATTATAGAAAATGACAGATACAAAACAGTGGAGGAGATTTTCAACTCATGGCTGCCCATTTCTCAACAGTTGAAAATCAGGGCAGGGTGCTTGGGTGGGGGGGGGGGCATCTCTGCCGCCCCATTGGTGCCCAACGTCTGTCTGATGCATTTTTCAGGCTGGCCTGTAAATGGGCAAGCAGCCTGCCCACCTGAGGCTGCTTAAATATGCAAATCAGGGTCAAGGTTCAGTTGTGGATGGTTGGCAGAGCTGCTCCACTCACTCCGCACCTGTTTCAGGCGGAAGCCGAATTTCTCCCCCAGTTACTTTAAGGCTTTTATTTACTCAGGGATTCAGCTAGCAATAATAAACTGTTCAAGTTTCCTTCTTACACTTTATGGAATCATCTGAATCCCTTGATCAGATTATTGCTTTGTAATCACTCCCACGTATCCATTATTCTATACTTCTTAACCTACACCCCACAAATAATATTTGTAAAACAAAGGTATAATATCCCTCTTAGTTTTGTAAATTACATTTTATTTTAAGTGTTTCCAAGAGCTTAAACAATGGTAAGTGAATTGGAAATAGTTTGGTGTCTGAGATATCTAAATCTAAACTGATAATGAATAATATAGCTTAGCTGGAGCTTTTGTTCCCATCCATTGTTTAATTTATATTGCTCATCCTTGAAATTGTGCAAAACACAAAATGTGAAATAATGTAAAACTTTTATTGCACAAAAAAAGAAATTAAGTATTTGAAGGGTTAACACTAAGCATTAATCTGATCTTGTTTATGGAAATTAAATCTTGTTGAAATATTATTCCTGCGTTAATAATGATAACATGGTCTCTTGGTGTTTACTGATCTATGACTCAGAGTGCCTGTGTAGGCAGCAGATTGCATATTACCTCCATGAAAGCACAGTTGATTCTGAGGTGTGATATTATGCCATTCTGCCGTTATCAGTCTGACTTTCCCTCACAAAATGTTCTGCCAGTGCACCACTAGTGACTATAATTCCCTTATTTAAAAGTTGCACTTGATCGGATACCATGTTATCCTGCTTATAGCCTAGAGAAAAGCTGTATGCGATAACAGCATACGAATGCTTAACATTTGTATGTCATTCCTCTGTCCATAATTTTAACTAAACCATTATCCTGTTTAAAATAAATGGGATAATGGTTCCATTAAAATAATGGATAGAGGAAGGTCATATGAATGTATTGGGCAGCCATCTGTTAATATTATCAACAGTAATTCACTTATGTGTTTAAAACCGGGAAGTTGGGTGAAAAAATGTAGGATAATCATATCTGTAATGCCACGTTAAATTACTTCCTTGCGTAAGTGTGAAAATCCCTAGAAAGTTTCCATGAGTCGGTGGAGATGCAATGGTCCAAATAGCCTCTGACTGCTGTGAAATCCTATCGTCAGGAATTGCCTCAATTGTTCTTCCGATCGGCTGCCATAATCTCGGCAGGAGATCGACTGAAATCCCGGACAGATGCGCAAATGGGGTTTCCACCGAGGTTATAGCGGCCGATCGGGAAAAGTCCCAAGGAAGTTCCTGGCGTATGGTTCTGGGTATTCTCATCAATGAAGGATCAACAATAAAGCCCCAGTTTGCTAATCTATTTACTCTGTAGGGAAAGTTGATTGTCTTTCAAAGTATTCCAGGGTGTAACACACAAAGTGATATTGCAGGGAATGGCATTTCGATCTTCACACTGAAAGCCATGAACTCATCAGCAGTGTCTACAGGGCACAGTCGCCACCCACTTGAATTAGAGATTCTGGGGCGCATTTTTACGTTTTTGCACTTATAAACTGCGGGGACCAAAATTAGGTGATCTGCCGGCGAGTTGCCATCTGTCCCGATTTTTGATGCTTGAGTCTTGTGCTGATCTGATGCTGATATATCCGTTCGATATTTCTCTTATTGCACTGTTTTACAACTGAATGGCATCACAGGCCATTAAGATTCAATCACGTATTGTGGAACTGGAGTCACATGTAGATAAACCTAGGTAGCAGTGGCAGGTTCCCTTCTCTGAACGACATTTGTAAACTAGTTGGGTTTTTATAACATTCTGGCATGTTTTATTTTTCTGGTGTCAGTCCACAAATTGCCAGATTTATTGAATTCAATTTCACAAGTTGCCATGGTGGGGTTTGACCTCACGAACCACTGGGTTGCTAGGTTACCCTACCCTTTGCAACTGACCTCAGCATCCCTGGGCCAGGAAGGGCAAAAATCAACCAAAATTCTCCGTCCTGATTACGATCTAGTGATCTCTGCTGGAACAAGTGTGTGCGTGTATGTGTGTGTGTGGCTATCAGGTGAAGACAGGATCATGTTCAGATTTGATACTCCCACAGTCCAACGCTCTGCCAGCACAGCAATCTAAGTTGATGCATGAAGAATGGCCACTTGCGTAAGGTTTTAGAACTGTCGGTGCTTGTGGAATCATATCCTTCAATGAGTCAATACTTTCAGGAGAGGAAGGGAGAAAATGTGTGTGTTGTGGAGAAATGTTTTACTCCTTTTTTAAATTTTTTGTATTTCTGGCCACATGCTAGCTTTGCACTAGCACAAAAAGCCTACTCTGTATCATCAAGGCAGAAAACCAGCCCATTTTTTTCTGTCTCAAGCATCCATTTCTATGCTATGTACTGGCACGTGCTGATAGAAATTATTTGTAAAAGATAATGTCCACCAGGTCTGAAACAGTTGTACAGTATTGTATAAGTTACAGTCAAAACTGGATGAAATGATATAATGGGAGAGATATGTTTGAATACAATAAAAAAAATCAGCTGTTCCATAGTATAGCAAGTAATTCTGTATGGCATGGACTCTGCTTCTCATCCATGAAGTATCAGCCGTGCTGTCATCTTACTGGATGTAGGTTGAGGGTCTAATTCATTCTTGCTAAGATACTTTATCAACAATTGACACAAAGAAGCAAAATAGTCTGATGTAAGTCGAAAAATTATAGATCACTGCCAAATTTCAAAAGAACTGTTAAGATAACAGTTCCATAGAAATTGATGCTGACTGTTTAATATTAATGAAATATAACCTTGTTCTGATCGAGACTTTCTGATGTAAGTCAACTTGTTAAATTATGCACAAAATAGAGGGTCACAAGACCTAAAAATCTGATGGCATCATATTAAGAGCCAATGCCTTAAATTCTAAAAATGCAAAAAGGTCAGATCTTTTCTATTTTGCAATGAAGTGGGAGATCAAGCTGCTTAAAGGCTGTACTATTTCAATCTGACTGTTGCACTGAATATCATTATGTGGCATGCTAGCCAGAATAGTAATTGTACTCTCTCCCTTTGGGATTAATTAATCACCAGTGCCTGGATTGTCTTGGGTATGGCAATGTTACTGCACTTTTACCACATACTGTGGCATGTTACCAATGATAATAATGAGACACGCCCGGTAATTACCGCTACCCAGAATTTTCCAGATACTGTAAAACAGCCGTAATGGAATGCTGCATGTTGACTAAAACACCAATTAAGTCAATTATTAGATCTCAGCAGCTCAATTACGTGTGGCTATATGCCACTTGTCCCTTTAAGAACTGGACCGCTCGGGGGCACACTGGCCTACTGGTAAAAATGTCAAAGATCCTTGATGGGTTGTAATGGCCACAGAGATGACGTTTTGAGACAGACAATGCCAGGTGATGCGAGATAATAAGCTGAGCAAATGGAGGATCCAGAAGAATGGACTTCCCCAGGAATCTGTTCTTGCTCCAACTCTTCTCAACGTATTTACAAATGATCTGTTTCCAACAATCTCCAGGTCATTCAAGTATGCAAATGATATCTGCCTGGCTTTCAGAGACAGAGCAGGTCATTTTGACTTTGTGCGACAGTGTGAAACGGGTGCTAGCAAATCATTTTACATCTCCCGATTTTTATTTCCACTGAAATATTGAGGACAACTTGAATCAAGACATGGCACCAATCAGTGACTATTGCAAAAAATGGAAACTTAAGACCACTATGTCAAAGATAGTGTTATCATGCTTCCTACATTACAACAGTGACTACACTTCAAAAGTACTTAATTGGCTGTAAAGCATTTTGGGATGTCCTGAGATCATGAAAGGCACTATATAAATGCAGGTCTGTCTTTCTTTCTTTCTTTCGAGAACTCAATGTCTTCTTGGGTAGAGATTGGCTGGAACGTGACCCAAAGCCAGTCTATCAAGGAGTAACTCCAGATCATACACTGACCTATAAGGACCACCTCACCAAGGTAGTTTAGAAGTTCTAGAGCAGAAATGGCCTCCAAAGTAAGCTTGTGGGCTCAAATTGAGGACCTGAATGAGCAGACACAGAGCAGCTCAGCACCAACTCTCTGCTACTCAGTGGGAGAATATTGTGCTTGCGTGTGGTAATGCTCTTCCCACACAAAACTAGTTGATGCACAATTAAATCAAACAATGACAATAAAAGCAGGGACAATGAGATCAACAAACACCAAATGACTACCAGTCCTCTCAAATATATGGCCTCCTAACATCAGGCATCATATTGCAGCAAAGAACCTCCTTGAGATAATCCAAGAGATGCCACAACTGCCATTTATTAAAGATGAGAGGAGCCTCGCCATTAACTCATCAGCAGAAAACAAATCTGGATTGTGATACCAACCATTTCCATGGTGGACGCCTCATTCGACGTGCCTGCTCCCTCTGCTCCTTTTCCAGGCCATCCATTATGATCAAAAACAGTGGAATACCCAGTGGATAGGCCATTGCAATATTTTCACCCTATTATGAATGTAGAAAGAGCTTTGGGTCCTGAAAATTATTGCCTTCCAAAACTAACAGGACTCTGGATGGCAAGACTGGCAAGAAAAGACAGATAAAAAAATAAAAACCTCTAAGAACAATTTCCTGACTGCTAGATTGAGACTCCACAGCTGCAATGGTCCCTTTTTTGGCCTCCCAGGTTGAGAGTCATGCGAGAACCATAAATCACCCATCATTAACAGTTCACCCATGCCATTCATTTCCAGCCCTAAGTTGCTGCGGTGCGATTAATGCAGAATAATGGTGTAAATGCACGATCACCATTGACTTGAACGGTGGCCTGTTTGGTGTGAAAGATATTTTAATGTCTAAGAGGAGCCTATTGGTGGAGTGATGCAAATGGTCCAGCAAATTGCAGAGGATCGGAACTCATGGCGTATCTTAGTTGCTCCTGAAATTGCTGGATTTTTTACAAGTAAACAACGGTGTACGACATTAATGGGGGTAATTTATAACCCCCAGGGCGTGTGGGGGGGGTTAAAAATTGGGTCCCCCAACCCTCCTCCAACTCACCCACTTCAGGTTTTAACGGAGGCGGGTCGGGGGCCAGGCGACCAATTGGCTCTCAGGAGGCGAGTCGGTCAGTAAAATATTTTAAGGAGGCTGCGTGCCTCCATTTCAACTGATGTTTTATTTTTAACACCTGCAGGCCAGGTTTCCCGGGCCTCGGGAAACCCAACAGATGAAAGGAGGCGAGAAGGGCCGGATACATGAGGTAAGTGCCTTTATTGCACGGCTTGTGGGCCAGGAGGAGCACTTCCCCCCGGCCCACCAAGTTTACCTTTTAAACACCCTGCGATCGGCTGAGCCCGCCGCCTCCACCAACTACGATCAGGAGACCTCGACTCCCCCAATGTTTGATTCCCCCCAACGATGTCCATTCACCCCCCCCCCCACCACCTCAGGGATGTTCCATTCCCCCCACGACCGATGTCCCGCCCAGCCCCCCGCGATGTCGGACTTACCTGCAATCCGGTCCCCAGCTGCTTACCAGCCTGACAGGCCGCCTAGCCTGTGAATCTGGCTGGCTCTCGAGCGCGCAATCTGTTGGAAAAAATTTAAAACAAGTCCTACCATAAAAATCAGCAGGGCCTGCGGGAAACCCTTACTTCCAAGTTTCCCGTCTGCAAATCCTCCCCCCCACCCAGCCTCGGAGTTGATATCCAGCCCAATGTGTCAATCAATTTGTAGTGTGACTTCCCAGCAATTTCAAGCCCATTTTCTGACACATTTTAGATAGCTGAATTAATGTATGGTTTTGAAAACTACAACCTGATTGCATGAACTACAAGCTATTTTGAATATTTGATTGACAAGGGACACAAACAACATTAGCATGGTCTGAAATCACACACAATCCAATGTTTCGTAGTAAATTAATATGCATAAAGAAATAACTTTCTACAGCTCTCTGGTACTTCACCTAAATGGTTATTTTTCATGTGTGGATCTAGGTAGTGTGCGTGGGGAGGCTAACCATGAGGAGCTGTGGGCCATCAGCAGCAGCAAAATTGTATTCCAGCACAATCTGTAACCTCATGGCCCGGCATATTCCTCACTCTACCATTACCAACAAGCCAGGGGATCAACCCTGGTTCAATGAGGAGTGTAGAAGAGCATGCCAGGAGCAGCACCAGGCGTACCTAAAAATGAGGTGCCAACCTGGTGAAGCTACAACTCAGGACTGCATGCATGCTAAACAGCAGAAGCAACATGCTATAGACAGAGCTAAGCGATTCCACAAACAACGGATCAGATCAAAGCTCTGCAGTCCTGCCACATCCAGTCGTGAATGGTGGTGGACAATTAAACAACTAATGGGAGGAGGAGGCTCTGTAAACATCCCCATCTTCAATGATGGCGCAGTCCAGCACGTCAGTGCAAAAGACAAGGCTGAAGCGTTTGCAACCATCTTCAGCCAGAATTGCCGAGTGGATGGTACATCTCGGCCTCCTCCTGATAGCCCCACCATCACAGAAGCCAGTCTTCTGCCAAGTCGATTCACTCCACATGATATCAAGAAAAGGTTGAGTGCACTGGATACAGCAAAGGCTATGGGCCCCGACAACATTCCGGCTGTAGTGCTGAAGACTTGTGCTCCAGAACTAGCCGCACCTCTAGCCAAACTGTTCCAGTACAGCTACAACACTGGCATCTACCCGACAATGTGGAAAATTGCCCAGGTATGTCCTGTCCACAAAAAGCAGGACAAATCCAATCTGGCCAATGACCGCCACATCCGTCTACTTTCAATCATCAGCAAAGTGATGGAAAGTGTCGTTGACAGTGCTATCAAGCGGCACTTACTCACCAATAACCTGCTCACCGATGCTCAGTTTGGGTTCTGCCAGGACCACTTGGCTCCAGACCTCATTTCAGCCTTGGTCCAAACATGGACAAAAGAGCTTAATTCCAGAGGTGAGGTGAGAGTGACTGCCCTTGACATCAAGGCAACATTTGACAGTGTGGCACCAAGGAGCCCTAGTAAAATTGAAGTCAATGGGAATCAGGGGGAAAAATCTCCAGTGGCTGGAGTCATACCTAGCACAAAGGAAGATGGTAGTGGTTGTTGGAGGCCAATCATCTCAGCCCCAGGACATTGCTGCAGGAGTTCCTCAGGGCAGTGTCCTAGGTCCAACCATCTTCAGCTGCTTCATCAATGACCTTCCCTCCATCATAAGGTCAGAAATGGGGCTGTTCGCTGATGATTGCACAGTGTTCAGTTCCATTCGCAACCCCTCAAATAATGAAGCAGTCCGAGCCCGCATGCAGCAAGACCTGGACAACATCCAGGATTGGGCTCATAAGTGGCAGACAAGTGCCAGGCAATGACCATCTCCAACAAGAGAGAGTGTAACCACCTCCCCTTGACATTCAACGGCATTACCATTGCCAAATCCTCCACCATCAACATCCTGGGGGCCACCATTGACCAGAAACTTAACTGGACCAGCCATACAAATACTGTGGCTACAAGAGCAGGTCAGAGGCTGGGTATTCTGCAGTGAGTGACTCATCTCCTGACTCCCCAAAGCCTTTCCACTATCTACAAGGCACAAGTCAGGAGTGTGTTGGAATACTCTCCACTTGCCTGGATGAGTGCAGCTTCAACAACACTCAAGAAGCTCAACACCATCCAGGACAAAGCAGCCCGCTTGATTGGCACCCCATCCACCAGCCTAAACATTCACTCCCTTCACCACCGGCGCACAGTGGCTGCAGTGTGTACCATCCACAAAATGCACTGCAGCAACTCGCCAAGGCTTCTTCGACAGTACCTCCCAAACCCGTGACCTCTACCACCTAGAAGGACAAGAGCAGCAGGTACTTGGGAACAACACCACCTGCACGTTCCCCCCCAAGTCACACACCATCCCGACTTGGAAATATATCGCCGTTCCTTCATCGTCGCTGGGTCAAAATCCTGGAACTCTCTTCCTAACAGCACTGTGGGAGAACCTTCACCACATGGACTGCGGTTCAAGAAGGAGGCTCACAACCACCTTCTCAAGGGCAATTAGGGTTGGGCAATAAATGCCAGCCTCGCAACGACGCCCACATCCCATGAACGAATAAAAAAAAACCAGCAATGGACAACATCATAGCTGAGTACAATATTGACCTCAGCTATCATCCACACATGGCAAAGGTCACTGCATAGCAATCATGAACTTTGGACAATTTTTCAGCAGGAGTGAGCAGTTAAGAGTTGTCACCTTCACACAGTACCTGAGTCCAAACTCGAGTCCAAGGAGATAGAGAGAAAGATGGGGCCTGTTAAAAGTAGCCTTGACTAGGGGAGCCTAACTACAACTTTTGGGAAAATAAAAAATTGGATAGCGCCTAATATTGGGCGGGGGTAGTATGATCCGCTATTACCCTGCGCCCAGTGGCCCCTGCGCAGGGAGGATGAGACTTTCATCAGGCCTGAGGATTTACCTGCATGCAGCATTCCAAATCAGCACTGAATGAGATTCAATGCAATTTGTACTTTTCACCAGCAGGGGAGCCCTAATCTCTTAAATGCAGCCTGTCTCTTAAAAATCTCTTAAAGGCAGCTGGCACCTGTTATCTGCCGAAAATAACAGTCTGCTGTCTGCATGGAGTCTGAACGGAGATCAGACACCGCACATGCAAAACACAGATGCAGCTCCTGTCCCTATGTTTATAAACTGATGAGTTATGTTAAAACATTAAATAAAGGTTGTGCACTGTTAAATCCTACATCCTCCAATCTGCATGCCAGACCTCACCAATCTGCCGATCTGAGTTTGTACCAGGCCTGCGAGAGTGCGTGCACCAAAGTTCTCTACTGATGCACTAGCGGCCTTGGTGCAAGAGATGGACAGAAGGAGGGACATCCTATATCCACGGGGGGGTGGTGGCAAGAGGCCCTCCAGACATATACCTGGGAGGCAGCGGGGGACGAAGTCAATGCCAGGCGCATAGCATCATGAACATGGATATCGTGCAGGAAGAAGTTCAGTACTTTGACATGAGTGGTCAAGGTGACTAAGGTCAACTGTCAAGTGGTGTCTCCTACCAACTACACCACTAGCTGCATCCACTGCTCCACGGACTACACCCCCATCACCCACATACCAACAAACTCTTTCCATCAGTACTCAATTCTTCCAATCAGATGCTTCCTCTCACCCTTACACATTACCACTGTTGCAAGCTGACCACCCACAACTCACAGATCACACACACTGGCAGCTATTCAACCATGACAGGCACATCACCCAGACACACTTCCCGCTTTCTTGCAGGAGAAGGTGGCACAAATCAAGAGGCAGCAAGTGGTAGTAGCATTTAGCCCCTCGAGCCTGTTCCACCATTCAGTGAGATCATGGTGGATCTGTGACCTAACTTCACATACCCGTCTTGGCCCCATAACCCTTGATACCCTTGGTTCACAGAAATCTATCAATCTCAGATTTAGAATTCATAATTGAGCTTGCATCAACTGCCATTTGCAGAAGAGCGTTCCAAACTTCTCCCACCCTTTGCATGTAGAAGCATTTCCTAACTTCACTCCTGCACGTCCTGGCTCTAAATGTTAGGCTATGTCCCCGCGTCCTAGTATTCAAGTATAGGAGACCTCCAAAATCAGTTACAAATGTCTCAGCAGACAGAAGCAATAATCCAGCCACTAACCTGTAAATCCTGCATGGTCCCTTCTTTAAATAGTGCTGGTGGTGGGGGGGGGGGGTCCTCTAGGTCCTCTAAGGCACGTTCAGATAGTCGGGGTTAAGACTGTGTGTTGAGTTGAGCGTTAAGTCCCAAAATGGTGTCTATCACTTTAAATCAACATTGCACACTGGATTGTATCCATTTTCTCCTTACTTTACTTGCAGCCAGCGTTCGGTATTTGCGCCTGTGTTAACTCCTATACCAAGATGGCACATTGGAAAAGTGTATGCGCAGCCAAGATGTCATCTTGGATGTTCGATGTTGGAGAGGCTGTGTATTCACAGGGTGAATATCAGCAGGTCATAGAATTACTACTAGTTACAGGTAGGTTATCACCTATTACTACATATAGATTATTAGTAAATTATTGTATTACTGCTGGTTATGAAGGGAATCTCACTGTTACCAGTATTACTATTAGTTATCGGTGCAATTTCAGTGAGTTACTGATGAAATCAAAATTCCTTCCAACTCTGGTTTCCTCCCTGCGAGTC
The DNA here is from genome assembly GCF_035084215.1 of Heptranchias perlo. Taxonomy (NCBI): domain Eukaryota; kingdom Metazoa; phylum Chordata; class Chondrichthyes; order Hexanchiformes; family Hexanchidae; genus Heptranchias; species Heptranchias perlo. Next base: position 38,612,308 of record NC_090335.1, read on the forward strand.
CCTCCCTCACCTTTGGTTTCCTCTCTTCCCCTCCCTCCATTTCCCCTCTTCCCCTCCCTCCATTTCCCCTCTTCCCCACCCTCTGTTTTCCCCTCTTCCCCACCCTCTGTTTTCCCTCTTCCCCGCCTTCCGTTTCCCCTCTTCCCCATTTACGGTTTCCCTCCTTTGCCTGTTCACGCATAGCCTGCTGGTTTTCACAACTTCTTGCAAAACAGCTGTTGGCGTGAAACCACATGCAAAAATACTCAACTACAGAGGACCCAACCTTTATAAGGCGAATACAATAACATTTGAAGGTGTCACATGATCAGACATCACGTGATCAGAATGTCACATGATCAAACCTCCAGGAATGCCTCCAACCAGAGTTGGCAACCCTATGCTCAGATTATGTGATCTTTTTGTAGATACTATAATGCCCCCATAATGTTGACGAGTTGTCCCAAGGCCTTTTCTAACCTTCTTACTCTAGATCGCTTTGGTCCTCATACATTTGATCTCTCTTATGGGGAGTCATAATTACCTAAACCTCCAGGAGTGTTTATTTTTTCCTTGAGATCTTGGAAAGCTTTCGGTAATGTACTCGAGTAAATGAACAGCAAACGCTTTTTGGTAATTGCTTTTAAGTTCCGGACTCCCTTACGGAGCAAACTTATTAATGAGTAAGTTAATAAGTGATAATAAGAAGAAAGTTATATATTTACAATAGAATGTCTTTTATCTAACGCCTCAAATAAATAACATAATAAAAGGTTGCAATTCTAAGAGCTAAACTAAGCTTTTGTAGATCATTTTTAAATACACATTGTATTTTGCTTTTCTTTTTTCTTTCAGGAATATCAGCTTGACACTTACAAATTTTTCAAACAGCCTCTTGGGACTGGCTTGAATTCAAAACCCCGTCTCCAACTGGATGTTAAACTCCCTGCACCATGACTTAAGTTTTAAAGGGATAGCCACTAAATCAAAACTTAGACAATACATAATTTTTGTCATGGGGGCTGTCCTGCAATGCATCCCTCCCCCTACCCTATCAGTCCAACATCAAAAGCGTTGCTTCAGGATCCCATTTGTGTGCTCAACAACAATCCTGTGCTTGCGTGAGTCTGGTTAAGCCTGTGCTATACATTGTATGGCAGGAAGCAAGGTCTCCAAGTAGCTTATCTTCCAACCTTTGCTAACACAACATGCACCACCAGTGCTTGATTGGAATGACCCTGTTACACAGAAAGTCAATGCCATGTTAACTTTCAATGCCGCTGGTAACGCAGCACAGATGTTGCATTATATTTGCAAGTTTTCTCAGTAGATGGTACAACTCTGTCACTGTCTCCTTGCTCAGCTGTAGCCTCCTAAGCTGCTCCACCCTTGTTGTCCATGTAGGTCTATCTGGAATGCAGCATGGGTAATTGATGAGACCTAACAATATGTTTTCTTTGACCCATTACCACATTGATTGCCCACTTCTGTTCTTCTTGGTTCCTCTGCCAAATGGATTGCGAGTAGTTCAATGAATCCCATTCCTATGCTGTTCTTAACATAATCAAAGTGCTTCCTTAGTATTTAAATCGTTGCTGTGCTTTCTTGAAACAAAGGCAATATAGATACTTCCATATAATCAGTTTTATATCACGATTCTGGGCACACAGCACATTTAAAGAGACAGACTTGGAATGGTGGGAAGCTTCAGATGCCTTCATGGTCTTGCCCCTCTCTATCTCAACAATCTCTTCCAGCCCTATGTCCCTGCACATACCCTCTGTACCTCCAACTTATCTTTCCTCAATCCATCTGTTCCACCAGCATCAGCTGCTCCTTTAGATATTCGGCTTCTGTGCTCTGGAACTCCCTCCCTCTTCATCTCAGTCATGCCATTTCCCTCAATGCCTTTTATAGCCTGCTTAAGACCCTTCTTTGTGACCAGGCTTGTGCTTCCTCCTGCTCAGTGTCCCCTCGCTGTCCACCACACGGTAAAGTGTTCTAAGACATCTCCCTATAGGTAATGAGTGCTATATAAATGCTACGAGGGTTAAATTGGATAAGGCCTGATACCGGGTGCGGGGGTCGCGATGCGCGGTTAATCCGCATTTGGAGTTACCGGTGCAGGCAGCACGCGACATTTGTGCTGCATCCTCATTTCCATGATTTCCATGTGCAGCCAGGGCTACCTGCACCATTGAGTGGCTGCACGCGCCAGCAGGGAGGCCCGATATGGGGTGCGGCCAGTACTAGGTAAAGGCAGCCTGCACTTCTTAAAGGGGAGGTGCACTGTCAATGGAAGCAGTGCAGGATGAGAGGCAGAATGGCTTGAGCAGCAAAAGACCGTGCCCTGAGGTTCTCCAAAAGCGCACTGGAGGCCTTGGTGGAGAGACAGAGAGCCATCCTGTACCCACAGTGTGCCTTGCCACGCTGGTCAGAGCAAGTTCCAGCCTATTGTGTAATTATATGGAGGGTGATTTGATGATCATGTGGGAGAGGACAGGTGGGGTGTGTAGGACTGTTGTTGACTTGGGAGGTGTAGTTGAGGTTAGTGATATTGCTCACGAATAAGGTGAACATGCAGAGCCCCGGCAGACAAGGCCTGTACACCTTGTTACCCCTTTGTGTCTTCCTCCACTTTCTCCTCCCCCTCCTCCTCATCCTCTTCCTTCTCCTCAGCCTCTTCCTCCTTGTTCTCCTCTTCCTCTGCCTCTGGCTCAGGGTCTTGCTGGATAGGTGGTGGCAAGGGCTATTCCCTCATAAGTTTGAGGTTGTGCAGCATGCAGCATACAACGACAGATCTTGACACCTGCTCAGCTCACCACCAGCATGGCCCAGGCAGCGGAAGCGTAGCTTCAGGAGGCCAATGGTGGTCTCAACGATGTTCTGTGTGGCCGCATGGCTCTCGTTATATGCTTCCTCTACACGTGTGGGTGAGTGCCTGAACGGAGTCATGAGCCACCTCATGAGCTGAACCGGTGCAAAGATAGTTGGGACGTTGGACTGCCACATAATGAAGGCGTCGTGACTGCTGCCAGGGTAGTGGGCATTGACCTACATGATGTTCTGTGTGTGGTCGCATACCAGCAGCGCATTGAGGGAGTGGAACCCCTTTTGGTTCATAAAGATGGACAAGTTGAGATGTGGAGCATGCATATGTGTGCAGTCAACAGCACCCTGCACCATGGGTAAGCCTGTAATGCGAACAAACCCTCGTGCTCACTTGTTCTGCTTCTCTCTGTCAAGAGGGAATGTGATGAACATGCTACGCAGCTCGTACAGTGCCTTTGTGACCTCCCTTGTGCAGCAGTGCACTGCAAACTGTGAGATGTTGCACATATCGCCAACGGAGGCCTGAAAGGATCCAGAGCCGTAAAAGTTCAGCACCATGATTACCTTGACAGCCACAGGCAATGCTGTGCTGCTCTGAGGTTGCAGGTGTGCCTGCATCAGTTGAAAAGGTCTCCATTACAACCTCTTGGGCGGACTGCAGCCATCATATGCACTGATCTTCGCTCATGTTGTGGTAAGAGTATTGTACGCTGAAGGCCCCCATGGGATGTGGCCTCCTGTTCATTGTCCTGTGCCTCCTCCTCCTCCACCTCCCTATCCTCGCGGCGAGACCCTTTCTGCGTAGCATCTCTGCATGCTCCCAGTCATGTTCTATGCCCAGCAGGAGCCCTAGCAGACTACCCATGGTTGCCAGGAATCTTGTTCAGTACACTGTTATAAATGACACCAAAAGTAATGCAGGACCTGCCAAACCACTCTTTATATACGATAGCAACTCTATCTAGGAAGTTTCAAAAAAACACGTACAATTGTACCAGCAGCCAGAAGCAATAATCCAGCAACTAACCTGCAACACCTGCATGATTCCTTTAAATAGTACAGGTGGGCGGTCCTCCAGGCTGTCTAAGACATGTTCAGCTGATCGTGGTTAAGGAAGTTCATTGGCTGGAGCGTTGGGTGCCAAAATGATGTCTATCCCTTTAAATCAGCGTTGCACATTGATCTAATTTATATTCTCCCTTCTTTACATGATGCCAGCATTCATTATTTGCACATACGCAAACGCCTTTTCCAAAATGACGTCCATGCCTGAAAAATGGGCGCTACACAAGCCCAATTTGTAAACCTATGTGTTATTATACTGCTTAAGATAGTTTTAATTCTGGTTATCAGTAAAATAAGACTAACACAGATTCTGTATTTAATGGTGAACAGCTACTTCATGCAGGGAGCAATTTAGCAATGAGCAATAAAATAACAGGGAAAATCAATGCAATACTGCACTCATGAATTACTCACTGGTGCTGCACAAATAACGCATACATTAAATGTAATGCCCAGAGTAATCTTGATGCTTTCTGTCTTGTGAGCTGTATCTTGCCTCCCCAAACATGAGTTAAAGTTCATTTTGTAAATGTAAATTATTAAATTTCCAGGGCTACATTGATCCTTTCATGAGTAAACTAGCATTTAGCTCCATGACTCCAGACAAAGACAACAAATTGGCATGTACTGCCAAATTCACCATTGGATGATGTACAGAAAGAAAGCTTCTCTTGCCGCTCCAATTCCTTAAGTGTGTTACTAATGCTATAAAACACCTGCAAAGAGCAGATTTATGTCGGTCACTGGGGAGAGAGAGTTTTGGATCACACCATATAACAAATTTCATGACATACTGGATCGTGATAAAATCTTTAAAGCTAGCAAGATGTATTAAAGCATCTGCTGTTGAAATTTTTCTGTAACTATTTGCATATAAGCAAAGAAGCCTGTAAAATGAGGGACAAACAGATTTTCTTTTAGAAAACGTAAATTTTAGTAGGTAATGTGAGATATTATAAAAGCAAAATGTCAGTGGGTGTCAGGAGGCTATTTGACTGTCAGGGAGAAATCAGAACCAAACCCAATCCTGCCTTTTATCAACTTCAGGGCTGATTTTAACTCGGGGCGGGAATCGTCAGCCGATGCAGGCAGCAAACTGTCCAGCCCACCAGAGCATGAGGCCTGGGAGATTTTAACTCCCGGGCCTCAGTTACATGCCCTGATACTGAGTGCCAACCAAAGCTAGCGGGAATGATGTCACCGCCAGCGAGCAAGAGTCAAAATTGATTGGTGAGGAGGGGGGTGGGGTTTGATGAGTCAGGTTGCTGTCGGGGACGGGTAGAAACGGCCCACGGCAAGGCAAGTAAGGATTTGTGGGGTGGTGCAGGGTTGGTAAGTCCTGCTTTCCTGGCCCTGGCCCAACAAAAACATGTTTTTAATTCAATTACCTTGGTCGCCTGTGTCCAGGATTATTGCTGTCGCACTTTCACTGGCGGTTTGGAGACTTTGCCCGGCCTTAGTTAAAATGACATAATTGAGTCGCAATTCTGCCATTTAATTTTGGCCTCCGCTCCTTTGAGGCATGCCTTAATTGAGATAAGTAAAAATGGTGGGACGCAGGAATGTGTCAGGTAGATGGCTCAAACTTCTCCGTTCTCTTAAACCCTAACCCATCCCCCCGCAATCACTTCTCGCACCGTTCCTGCCGGACAGTGCAGGGACTAAAGTCAACCCTTTAGCAACTAGAAGTAAGAAATCTTGGTTGAGTTTTGCATTCTTGACCGAGGACCTCCAAGGCAAATTTCCATGCTGCATTGTGGATCTATCAAGGGAGCCCTGGTCTTTTTTTCTTATGTTCCTAAAATGAATATCTTCTAAAAGCTTTATCAATGTATTACATAAGATATTGAGGCTGCAGAGAATGATTTAATTCAAATGGTCAAGTCAACGAGTTACCAAACAAAGGCAGCAGATAGGTTTGATGTTTCATCCAACTCTCTGTGACCTAAAATAATTGAATTCAGTTCCCAGTGCAGTTCAGTGCACGTTCATTCCTTGTGACATTTTTTCTATTACCTTCTTCTTTTCTGATTAGTTCTGCGAGTAAAAAAGAATCTGTCAAAGCTGCCGACAACATTTTTTTTGCACATGATATTGTTAAATAATTGTTGGTCCAGAAATTGCTTAAAAAAGAACAATGAGCTCAACAACGGTCTCCGTAGTTACTGGCGAAATCGAGGAGCAAGTTCTGGCATTCGCACATGCGCAATGAAATGCGGAAATCCAGAACTTGCTCCTCCTGGTTCGCCAGCGATGTGACAGCTTCGAAATAAAGGGATATCGCCAGCTGGAATCAGTGGAAACAGCAGACCAGCGCCAACTTGCTCTTCTGCTCAGCTAAAAAGTAACTAATATTGGCACAAAACAAGTACGCTTAAAAATACCAGGTCTAAACTAAGTTTTAACAGTGTGGTAAGTCTTAATGACTGCCGAACAACTAAGATTTAACTTTTTAAAATGTGGAGTCTCGTTACTCCTTATTTTAACAGCTTCTGGTCAATAATTTTTTTTTAAATTAGAAAATATTTTTTGTTACTTTTCCCTTCTGTCTCTTTTATTTAATTCGATTATTTCTTACCCTCTCCTTTTTTTGCTGTTTATAACTGTTTTTTGCAATGGTTTTAATGTTGTACCTTTCACTTCCTGGATTTTACATTCCAGCTTGCAGAAACAGTTTTGCATTGTGTCAAAAATACTGCAATCTGATTGGTATCGAGGGGAGAGATTGATCCTCTTACTTCTCCCATGGGTTCTAGCTTCACTCAAGGTAACACTGGACTCTTCTCCACTTCCTATTAGGAGAAATGCACCCAGTAAAGACCGCGGTACGTTAGTGGGGGGTTAGTGGCGAGCACTGTTGGTTCGCAGCTCCAAGCAATTCCTGGGCCATTAACATTGATAAACGCTATTACAAAATTCTGATTTAAAACTTAAATTATGCAAGTGATATACCTTGGTGTTCCTCACAGACAAAAGTCAAAAGGTCTAGTACTCAGGACTTCTGTGCTCGTCTTCTTGCTAAGGCTATCCTGTCCAACTCCAAGCCTTGGAATCTCTTTCACCTGTTTGACATTGGAGCCAAAACCCTTTACTCAGACCTAAGATCCCAACACCTGTGGCGACACATCCGACTCTGGTCCTAAATCGAGCTGGATGTTTTGCCCCAGCTTCTCTCTTACTAACTGAATGACAGATGTAGTAATTCTGAGAGAAAATGTAAAAGAAATATACACCACATCACCAGGGCTCCTACGTTCTGTTGTTCCAAGAAATGATTGAATATGAAATCAGGAATCCGCACTCACAGTGTGCAACAATTTTCAATCCCTTAGAGCAGCAACAATAGGAGTCTCAGACCAGCACTTTAGGTAGGTGGAAGAGAAGGAGTCCAGCATTCACTAAGGCAGGTGGGGAAGGAAAATGTCAGCATTAACTTGAGGTGTCAGAGGGGAGAAGCACTCCAGCTTGAGCTGTAGATGGGAGGGCGAGGCGCAGATAAGAATGCCAACTTGAACTGTGAAGAGAGGGAAGAAGAGTGCTCGCATGAAGTGAGAGGGTTGGAGGGGGTATAGTGTCTCTGTGAAATGGTTCTGGAGAGGGGTGCTTGGGGAATACATCATTGAAAGGGGGCAGAGTAATTATAAAGGTAGCTTTTCAGGAAATGATGATGTGACTGTTCTGTTGGATACCCACATGCAGCCTTAATTTTCTTTTTTTTAAGATTAAAAAATCTATCAATTGTGAAGTGTAAAAACATACAAATCAACCATTTTTTAATATAAAAATTCCAATTTCAAAAGTTTGTGTTGGGGGGTCTCTGGAGGGAGCCGTTGTAAGCTCCATCGTAACCTTTTTGGGGTGCCTCTCATTTGGCACCCTGTGGACACATTCAGGGGCAAATCAGGCAGAAGGGCCGAGAATGCCCCCTCCCACTTCTTTGGCTTCCCAATGTTTCCCTCCTCAATATACGCAATAGACTCAATGTTCACAACATAGATTCAATCATAAACAAATTTGAATCTGAGTTTCTTGGTGCTCTGAAGATTAAATACGACACATTAGATTTCTTTCTGTCTTATTCGTGTTTTCACGGCTGTGTGGAAAATAATGTCTATATAAAATGGCGTGTGTGTGGCCTGCCTGTACAAAATGGCGTGTGTGTCTATATAAAATGGCGTGTGTGTCTATATAAAATGGCGTGTGTATGGCCTGCCTATATAAAATGGCGTGTGTGTCTATATAAAATGGCGTGTGTATGGCCTGCCTATATAAAATGGCGTGTGTGTCTATATAAAATGGCGTGTGTGTCTATATAAAATGGCGTGTGTATGGCCTGCCTATATAAAATGGCGTGTGTGTCTATATAAAATGGCTGCAGTGGCTTGTCCACCAGAGGCTTATGACTTGCAGTCCAACCAACCACAGCTGACATAAGTGAGCCTAATTTGCAATCTCTAATCTTCAAGAAACTTTAGTATATAAGTCAGATGACAATCCACATCTACAGAGCTTCACTGATTGGCATCTGGTCATTGCTTATCTGAGATTAGTGTTAAATGTTGTGAGTTTTACTGATTTGGTATGTTTAGAATTATTCTAGATTACATTGTCCAGCATTGTATTCCATTATTTTCAAAATTCTAAAAGATTTTGTAATATGTTCTAATGCAAACAAAGTCTAGAGCAAGCTGTTCTTTATATCAAATATTTGTTCATGTTTGTCAGATTTATCCCTGGAGGTCATATAAATTTAGTTGCCATGAAGATTTGCTTGTTACCTGATAATTAATGAAGTAAATTATTCAAAATCAGAATAAAACAAGCAAAATGATGGAAGCGGAAAATAAAAGGGGAAAAAAAGAAAAAATGTGAAAGAATTAAAAATTGAAACCAGCTATTATGAGCTGCATCTCTGTACATCCCATATATTTTCTCATTCTTTTTCTTTCTAATGCCAATGAGAAGCAAGACAATGTAGATTTTTTAATAATGCTATTGTTCCAGATTATATGATTAATTTGACCTTTGATCTTTATAATTAAGTCACATGTTTTATCCACCTTTTGAGGTGGCTATTGTTAAATCAGTCATATTCCTTCATGTCTTGCAGCAGACTGGCCTGGGAACTGTTGTCGATGTTACTATTAGAGCCTATGCTATTCGTGCATTAGGTGTGAGTCATTTTAGGGGTCCAGTGCGATGCATATTTTGCCCAGCATGCTACAAAATGACTGCTGGGATGATGTGACTGTTCAGTGAATTAATGCTGAATCCATGTGGTTGCCATGCTGAGCTGGTCAATGCTAGCATAATTGCTGTTGAAATTGAATTTGCAACATTTTGCAGCGCTGTGACTTTCACATGCAGGGCATTGAGAATTCTGATTTATAACCGCCATTGCAGCAGCTGCTTTAATCAGAGTTGATCAACTAAAGAGAGCTTCAACTTTGACTCTGTTCAAGACTAAGGGAATTTTATTTGCTATGCCCATTAACTGCACTTGGGTGAGGAGGATCAGGAAACACAGGAAAGCGTAACCCATGATGTAAGGTGGGCACGTAAAGTGGACGGTAACCAATGCGCCAGGAGTACCATCCCAGGCAGAGCTGTCTGAAAAAGACCGAAGAGTAGTGCTGCAGTAGGCTGAGGCTAAGCCAAGAGGCTGAGTCAGAGCTGCACCAACTGCTGAATGAAGACCTGCAGACCCAGTCTAATATCCATTTGGGACTGCCAGTGAAAGCCCTGAATTTCTATGCCTCAGGGTTGTTCTAGACCAGCATTGGTGACATATGTAATGTCAGCTAGTTTGTTATGCACAGATCCATCAAGGAAGTGTTGGCCCAATAATTGCCTTTTGTTGCATTCACTTGATGTCCTACAATTGCGCCCATGGAATACTAGAGTAATGCATTAGTCTGAAAAATCCCCTCACCACTATTTTGGAAAAGGCATTTATTTCATTTTAAATGCTGTGTTCAATTAATTATTGTGTTTTTGCAGTAATAGAACCACTTTCATCATAAATAGATAGATGCATTTAATTTGACTGCTAAAATAGCAGAAAAAGCAATTTCAGGTGATTTTGTTGACTATTTGTACACTCGTGTTTTCAGGGCAATGGTGATTGCTTAGCACACAGGAGTTTTAGGGCCGTTGGCACAGTTGTCCAAGCCTAGATATCAATTATTGTTAGAGGATAGTTTACTAGTAAAGAATAGGGTTCAGTTTGGGGGATCCATTTGACATCAGTTCAAGGAGGGCATTTTACATATTGTAAATCAGACACACAACACGTAATTTCGGACAGACACACAATACTCATATCAATTAAAATGGCCGATGATAAAGTCTGCAGAAGCACCTTGTATAAAACCCACTTGTACACGTGGAAGCACAAAACTAGCACATATCAGAAATTTGGGCTACCCATAATTTTCTGATGAATAACGGTCAGAAAACGTGGACAACTTGCACCTGAATTTTGAATAAGTGCTGGTGGCGGGCAGTGCTGATTTATAGAATTACCCCTTAGGTTCACACAATAAAAACAGGAATTGCTTGGAAAATGTAACAGGTTAATTCTCATTTGAAAAGGGAAGTAGGTTGATGTTTAGCTGTAACCATTCATCAGTTTAACCCACTGTGCATTTCCAGAATTTTCTAATTAAATTTCAGATTTGCAACATTCATGTTTTTTTTCTTTTTATCTCTGGGCTTACACATCTTTCACTTTCCCGACTCCCAGCACAGTTACAAAGAAGTTTATCTATGGTAGATGGGTGGAGAGGGCTGGATACTAACTGGAATGGCAATTGGTATCTCATTACACATTTCTTCTACTCTAAGATGGTTTATTTGATATACAGTCACCACCACTTATGGTGGGTACATTGGTGCGAAAACAATTTGTCTGCTATATGCATTGGACGGTTTAAAGGGGTAGCACTATTACTATTGGTCAAGACTGTAGCAAATCACTATTGAATAAACAAAACAAGACCGTATGCTGTGCAATTAGCTTTATTAAAACCACACTTGCTAAAAAGTCAAATACATATGTTTTTTTTATTCGTTCATGGGATGTGGGCGTCGCTGGCGAGGCCGGCATTTATTGCCCATCCCGAATTGCCCTTGAGAAGGTGGTGGTGAGCCACCTTCTTGAACCGCTGCAGTCCGTGTGGTGAAGGTTCTCCCACAGTGCTGTTAGGAAGGGAGTTCCAGGATTTTGACCCAGCGACGATGAAGGAACGGCGATATATTTCCAAGTCGGGATGGTGTGTGACTTGGAGGGGAACGTGCAGGTGGTGTTGTTCCCATGTGCCTGCTGCTCTTGTCCTTCTAGGTGGTAGAGGTCGGAGGTTTAGGAGGTGCTGTCGAAGAAGCCTTGGCGAGTTGCTGCAGTGCATCCTGTGAATGGTACACACTGCAGCCACTGTGCGCCAGTGGTGAAGAGAGTGAATGTTTAGGGTGGTGGATGGGGTGCCAATCAAACGGGTTGCTTTGTCCTGGATGGTATCGAGCTTCTTGAGTGTTGTTGGAGCTGCACTCATCCAAGCAAGTGGAGAGTATTCCATCACACTCCTGACTTGTGCCTTGTAGATGTTGGAAAGGCTTTGGGGAGTCAGGAGGTGAGTCACTCGCCGCAGAATACTAAGCCTCTGACCTGCTCTTGTAGCCACAATATTTATATGGCTGGTCCAGTTAAGTTTCTGGTCAATGGTGACCCCCAGGATGTTGATGGTGGAGGATTCGGCGATGGTAATGCTGTTGAATGTCAAGGGGAGGTGGTTAAACTCTCTCTTGTTGGAGATAGTCATTGCCTGGCACTTATCTGGCACGAATGTTACTTGCCACTTATGAGCCCAAGCCTGGATGTTGTCCAGGTCTTGCTGCATGCGGGCTCGGACTGCTTCAGTATTTGAGGGGTTGCGAATGGAACTGAACACTGTGCAATCATCAGCAAACATCCCCATTTCTGACCTTATGATGGAGGGAAGGTCATTGATGAAGCAGCTGAAGATGGTTGGACCCAGGACACTGCCCTGAGGAACTCCTGCAGCAATGCCCTAGGGCAGAGATGATTGGCCTCCAACAACCACTACCATCTTCCTTTGTGCTAGGTATGACTCCAGCCACTGGAGAGTTTTCCCCCTGATTCCCATTGACTTCAATTTTACTAGTGCTCCTTGGTGCCACACGCAGTCAAATGCTGCCTTGATGTCAAGGGCTGTCACTCTCCCCTCACCTCGGGAATTCAGCTCTTTTGTCCATGTTTGGACCAAGGCTGTAATGAGGTCTGGAGCTGAGTGGTCCTCGCGGAACCCAAACTGAGCATCAGTGAGCAGGTTATTGGTGAGTAAGTGCCGTAGCATCCAAGAGTGAGATTCTTTTTACTCACTGGGATGCCATTAGTTCAACATTACTGTCCATCTCTCATAGAGAGGATTAAGTACACAAGGCAATTTGATCTTAATGAGGTGCTATTTACTTATTGAACATGTTTGTTACTACAGTCAGTGCCGACTAGTGCAAGTTATAATCTGATACCTTAACGAAGTGCAAACTACTGAGTGAACACTTGTTTCTGCCCGAAATACGCGGCGTGTGTAACGCACTGTAAGCGGTGACCTTGTAATTGACAATAATATGAAATGGTTAGTGCTTTTTAGCCGATATAAACGACTGCCTGATTTAAACGTGGACAGTTTAAGTTGTAGGGACCGCGTAACCATCAAATTGCTAATTTACCTTTAAACATTGTGAGAAATCATTTTAATTCCATCTTAGCCTGAAAACTTTGTTGTTAGGCCCCTGATCGATCAGTGGGTAAATGCAACACCTAATGCGATGCAAAGTCATGTAGACCAGGAGATCCCACATTCAATCCCTAATCTATCTTGAGTTACTTGATCTCAATTTTGATAGTAGAAGCACCATAATAATTATACTCAATGCACCGGACTACGAGGAAAGGAAACAATTAAGGTTCATTCTCCTCATTAATATCCAGTGAGCCCCGCTGGAAAGTGCACATACATTGATGTAGGGCGAGGCAAGGAGAAGACTCGGTCATGATGTCTTCCCCCCCACCCCCCGCCATAACTAAACACATCACTGGCACACACATGAAGAATAGTCATTTGGCTCAGATATTGGAGGACTGCCTGTATTTTTAACCTTATATCTCAGTTTGAGTCATTTCCTTCAGAGAAGACTTAGAGAAAACCAAAAATAAAGCTTTGATGGTCACACACTTCACATCCCCTCTGGTTCTCATTGTCCCCTCTCAAGAATAACTTAATCACATAAGCCTATGAAAGAACAGTGCCAGAGTAATTATATGTCAGTCTGGGATTTGGAGATAGTTTAGACTAAAGAAAATGACTGACATTGTTCTCCAAGGGCTTTTTGCTTTAAATCGACTTTTGAATTAACCGCATGTGTGCTACTAGTTCCTCTGTTCACTGGTTGAAAAGAAACAGAACGCCAATTCCAATACTGTAAAATATTACATATAAGGTAAGAAAATTACTTTTGGACATAAGAATTTATAAAAGCTGATTCTGGTTCCAAGGATGCTGGTGTTTGCTCTGTAGTAATCCATATCAACTAGGATCGAGTGTCAGAATGATATTGACCTCCAAAAGAACATGCATAGGAGGAATTTTAACTCCCCCAATTGGCAGGAAAGGAACAGTGGAGCAGTTAAAATGGAGAGACTCCATTTTCTGTTCTCACCGATTCCCCATTTTGACGTCACTGGTTTCGGCGGCAGATGAGGCTCCTGCCAGACTCCAGCAAGAGCCTCCTAGTAATTTGTTCTATGATGTACATGGGTCCCTGATGGAACTTGAACCCACTCCTGAATAGGGTGCCCAACATGGCTGCCCCGCCAAGTGAAGCTGTCAGGAAGCCAGCAAGGCCTGCAAAGGTAAATTAAAGAAACTTTCTTCAATGGGGCCCGGAGGAGCAGGCGGGCAGAAAGCACATGCTCATTACGAGCTGGAATTGCGCTGCCCGTCATATTGGCATGGACAAAATAATAGGCGTCCAGGGCCCATGCCTGAAACAGATGTTAGGCCCGTTGCATTTGCAAGTAAAGGGTCTGAAGCCTGTTTGAGGCCCCCTGTGCAAAATTGGGTTGCCCTAAATCCAGGAACACCAGGTCTACATGCATACTAACCAGCGGTCCCTAAATGAACCACTACAGGCTGCCTCCAAAAAGGTACATTTTGAAAATATACTTACTTGAATGTGGAGCCGGGAAGTGTAAGAGTGCCCCACCCAACTCCACAGTCAAAGCACTAGCCCCTGCCGCTAAACCCCCTCCCCCCCGATCGTGACCTTGACCCCTAGATCGTGACCTTTGCCCCAATCATGAATTCGACCCCCCCCCGATCCCCGCAGCCACATCCCTCCCAGTCTCCCCCTCCTGATCACCCTCCCTTCCCCTTTAAGGACTTACTTGAAGGCCAATGCATTGCCAGCAGCGGCCTGATATTCCAGGCCCCTTCACAGGTGAGCTGCCTGGGGATGCTCAATAGGTGCCTGCAGCTCATCGATGTCATTTAAATGAGGCCCAAGGTCCAATACCAGGTGCATTTAGGGCCTACCTGTTCAGGCGCAGACAATGAATTTCAACTCCAGGCCTTAATTTATATAGATACAAATTTTATAAAATACAATAAAGTATTTTAGATTGTGTTAAAATAGCAGGCAAAGGAATGTCATACAAAATTATTAAGGGGCAGATCTTGACTTTGTGTGATATTGTAAAATGGGTGATAGTGAATCAGTAGCCCATTTTACATCTCTCCCGATTTTTATTTCTATTGAGTTTAATGGAAATAAAGATCGGGAGAGATGTAAAACAGGCTGCTGATTCGCTATCATCCATTTTACACTATCACACAAAGTCAAGAGCTACCTCTAAGCGTTGTACGCTAATACTGCCGAGTATAATTTCTAGACTTTAATGGTGGTAATAACATGATTCTCAATGTACTAAAATAGCACAGGCAATTTCACTGTAGGTACCAGAAAGAAATGTCCCTTCCCCCCACTTACCATAGCCATTTACAACCACTCCTCCCAGTGCTACAGTCAGAATTGATGGATAAGATTTCTGACTGCAACTGAAGCTGCAGTATGCCATACGTATTATGTGTGGCACAGTTAAATATAAAATTCCATTTATATTCTCTGTTATCTTATAAAAGAAATAGTATAGTTCTTTTAAAAAAATACGCATGGTGGTTTTAGGGCTTTGGCTCTGTCAGAGCAAGGTTAAATATAACTAGTAAATTTAGACATATTGAAAAACTGTAACAGTTCCAGCTTTATTAAATATATTAAACCTCCTTTTAAAAATGTTTGCAGATTAGGCCAATGTGTGCAACTGCACGTCCCACTGGTTGAGTGATGGAGGCACTCCAGTAAATCAGAGAGTGAGTCACGTCACCCACTTAGTCCCCCCACAGTGACATGAATATGGTTCTTGTACAACACCTCGAGTATCTCAGTGCACATCTGCAATACTGTTATGAAAGCAAAATACTGTGAATGCTGGAAATCTGAAATGAAAACAGAAAATGCTGGAAAACACTCAGGAAGTCAGGCAGCATCTGTGGCGAGAGGAACAGATTTAACTCCCCCATGACGGGCGGGAGAGATTAAATCAGCACACAAGTGAAACCCAATCCCAAACCACCATGAATGCACCTGCTTCCATTTCAACCGGGGTGTGTTTGGGGACCTCGGAGTAACCCATTCTGGAGAGGCAGGTCCATGATTATAACATGTTAATGAGGCTCCGTTCCTCAGATCTGGCAGCCATTTGAATTTCACGCTGGCTGGCCATGTTTCCCAGAGCTCAGGAAACCCAGCAGCTAAAGGGAGGCGGGAGCAGCCAGATCCAGCAGGTAAGTGCTTTTTAGAGAGCTGCTTGTGGACCAGGAGGAGCAGGAGTGCTTCTCCCCAGCCCCTCAAGCAAATCTTCTGCTGTGATTGCACCCCCCCTCCCCCAATTCCAAACTCACGATCTCTCCTGGTCCTCCCTCCCTCCCGATTGCCGATCCGATCCCCTCTCCTCCCAACCCCGCGATGTTTCCCGGTTGCTGGGGACCATTCCCAACAGTCCATGGCTGCAGCCTTCTACTGCAGGCTTTCCCGCTCGTCAACCAGCCAGCCTCTCAATCTGGCTGGCTGCCAGGAGGGAAATGGAGTAAAAAAAGATAGAGGTCCTGCCGTTAAATTCAGCAGGACATCCATGTTCCTGCTGAATTTAACGGCATTATTTCTGGGTTTCCCAGCCACTGACATGCATCCCCGCTCCCTCCCCATCTCCCCGTAAATATTGGGGCCCACGTTTCAGGTCGATGACCTTTCATCAGTTAACCTTAAATGGTGTCTTCTGGTCCCAGATCCTCTTATCTCTGCCTTCACCTGGCAGGAAAGCCACACCATCAGACCCTGATCTGCAGATTTAAAGAAGGACTCCGCTGTCTTCAGGTGGTTGGTTTGTCACCTACACAAAAGAGCATGTTAAAATCAGGATCAGTGTGAAGTAGATGGGAAATCACGAGTAAGTCACCCAGAGCATTTTAACTGCCCACTCACTTGGTTTCTGCTGGGCGGATAGGTTTAAAATCTTCCATTTGTTTAGTGATGATGCTTGTGTGGCATGACGTGATATGTTGTCAATTGTTCTGTTCCTGGCTGCCATTTACTGGTTTGACCTCATCTTGAGGAAAACATACAGATTAAAAGGAAGATTGCATAGAATTCACAGAACAGAAATAGGCCATTCCATGACCAAATTGATCTATGTCAGTGTTTATGCTCCACACGAGCCTCCTCCCACCTTACTTTATCTAACCCTATCAACATATCCTTCTATTCCTTTCTCCCTCATGTACTTATCTAGCTTCCCATTAAATGATTCTATGCTATTCACTTCAACTACTCCATGTGGTACTAAGTTCCACATTCTAACCTTTATCTGGGGTAAAGAAGTTTCTCCTGAATTCCCTATTGAATTTATTAGTGACTATCTTACATTTATGTAAATCTTCCTCAGTATTAACTATACCATGTGTTACTATGGTTTCAGGATGGAATGTTTTGTAACAGAGGTACAATGTCAATATATTGTGTGCCATGCTAGTATTGTGGAATTTTGTGTGTTGTGTTGCTGAATGAGACAAATAAAAGGACAGTTCTTGCTGGTCAAGATCTGCATGCCTCTATTTCATTTCTGCACCATTCCTCCCACAAGCTCCAGGCCAAAAATGCAAAGAGCTATCTCCTCAAATCTGGGCAGCTCCATAAAATTAGCAAGTATCCCTAGTCTTGGACTCCCCGACAAGTGAAAACATCTTCTCTACATCTGCCCTATCAAACCCCTTCATAATTTTAAAGACATCTATTAGGTCACCCCTCACCCTTTTCTTTTCTAAAGAAAAAAGCCCCAGCCTGTTCAATCTTTCCTGATAGTTATGACCTCTCAGTTTTGTTATCATCCTTGTAAATCTTTTTTGCACCTTCTCCAGAGCCTCTATATCCTTTTTGTAATATAGAGACCAGAACTGTGCACAGTACTCCAAGTGTGGTCTAACCAAGGTTTCATACAAGTTTAACATAACTTCTCTGCTTTTCAATTCTATCCCTCTAGATATGAACCCCAGTGCTTTGTTTGCATGTTTTATGATCTTGTTAACCTGCATTGCTACTTTTAATGATTTGTGAATCTGTGCCACTGGATCCCTTTGCTCCTCCACCCTACTTAGACTCTTATTTTCCAAGGAATATGTGGCCTCCTTATTCCACTCACCAAAATGCATCACCTCACACTTATCAATGTTGAAATTAATTTGCCATTTAAACGCTCATTCTACAAGTTTATTAACGTTCTTGTATTTTGTTGCAGTCTTCCTCAGTATTAACTATACCATGTGTTACTATGGTTTCAGGATGGAATGTTTTGTAACAGAGGTACAATGTCAATATATTGTGTGCCATGCTAGTATTGTGCTGTGTTGCTGAATGAGACAAATAAAAGGACAGTTCTTGCTGGTTAAGATCTGCATGCCTCTATTTCATTTCTGCACTATTCCTCCCACAAGCTCCAGACCAAAAATGCAAAGAGCTATCTCCTCAAATCTGGGCAGCTCCATAAAATTAGCAAGTATCCTCCTGGCACACATTCACTTACAACGGTTCTGAGAAGCCTTTTCCTTGAAGGCTTCTCAGAACCGTTGTCCACACAAGACATTCAGATGTTAGAAAGAGCACCCAGGCAGCCATCCAGGTGAACCCACACCACAGGTTGGTGGATCCCAAATGTGACAACATTACAAGTTTAGAGCTTATATCTATTTATTCTGTGAGCAACATAATGGGCGATGTACTGGTGATGTACTATTTTTATATCAAACATGTCATTGTTTAAACAAACATTATGTGATATGTCAGTGTTTTTGTCCAAGTATTTTATTACAATGATGATCTGTGAATGGTCTTTTACTGTCAGAATGATGCTTTGTTTTTGGGTGTGAGATGTCCCTTGATTTATTTAAAAGGTGTGTTATACTGTACTATATCTTTTTATTAAAATTAAGATCCAACAGAAAGAAACACCAGCAACACATGAAATAAGGACATGGAGGATTACACGGGAGTAAATACATGCTCAGAGAAGAGTGAATTTACATATGCTGTCAGTCACTGAGGTTAAACTCCTTCACCACAAACATAATTTCAGCATATAAGTCATTCTTGTGATAAACGTATTCTGATAGACAAGTTAAGTAGTTGCTGAAATAGGAATACCATTATACACAGAAAAGCAGAACTGTCCAACAATATATCAAATGTTTTTCATTGGCATTCTCGGTATGGTATCAGAGAATTTAATGGAATTCACAAGAGGAAGAAGTTTTTTTTAAATGTAAGACAACAGTGACATCTACATTGTAGAATCCAACTAAATTATCCCAATGTACAAAATTATCATTTCCTACCCCATCCTAATTCTGCCTGTACTGAAAAGGTTGAATACTAATGTAGGATTTTAAAAAGGGGTCAAACTTAATAACATCCAACAAGAACAAATAAGGATTTAATAGTATTCTATTGGTGTGTTTATTTTCTCATGTCCTAAAAGCAAGAATACCTTTCAGAAGCAAAATAATAAATACTCAACTATTCAATTTTGGAAGAAGAACACTGGGTTTCGGCATCTTGACAAATATATGCCGAGGAACAAGACAAATCCTCAAAACCCTTGCTAAGAACTGTATGGGGTTTAACCTCCCCGCATAGGCCTAGGATTGAATGATGCCTGTGTTGGCTTGCCAAACAGTTCTTACACCAATCAGTTCAGATTAAAGTTAAATTTTAGTTCCTTCATTTAGAATACCTACAAGCTACTGAGCAAATGAATGAACTTTTTCTTGCCAAATCATCAAGGAAAATGTCAGACAACTGGTCTTGCACTATAAGACTGTCTATTGGTTACAAAATCACAACTTAAGGTTAAAGATAGGTATTTGAATATTTAATAGTTCTGAATAGGTGTAGTCAGAGCTATCTAGCAGTCTGCATCACAAATGATTAATGGACAGTATTACTTAACAAAATGAGTAGCGAAAATTACATAGGCAATTCAGCGTATCACTATAAATCAGCATGAATGCACCCTGTGTATTAATTGTAGCAGTGATCAGAGGCTGAGATTATTATGGTTGTTGGTTATTTTAGGTTTAAACCCCTAGATAGCTGACAAGGCAAAAGTTTTAATAGCCAGTTAATTAGATAGATTTTTGACTAGATGCTGGTGGTTATCAACATTCAGAACTCACATGACCTGGTCTTTGAGTGGCACAGTTGGGTCAATCTCCTTCCTTCACTGGGATGCAGACATTAACGCCTGGAGGGTCAAATCGATTAGCCCGCTCTTAACAGCTGAGTTAATCCGTTCCACTTGGATCTTCAGTTTCAGCTTAACCCACTTTACACATGAGCACCAACATCTGAGCTAGCTTCATTCTCATCTTTTTCTGATCGCGGGCACTTATAAAGTTAAGTAACACTTTTCTCTAACTGTAACTGACTGGTACAACCTCACAAGCTAACTCAGTATTTTATTTCCTGCCCTTATATGCTGTACTTGTAAAGGCGTCTTTCTGCATCTGTTAGGTAAAGGTTCTGAGTGAACCAACAGAGAGGCTGCTACTTCGACAAAATCAAAAAGAGAGACAGCTTGTTCTCTCTAGAAAAGAGTCCTACAGGCAGTCTACTTCTGCTACTACTACTGACTACTGATTGTCTTTCACTGGAGGGGTGTAACAGCTCTCTGTTTTATGTCTTAATTTCATGGGGAAGTATTCCTACATTCACTTAACCAATCAGAGTGACATCTATGCCAGAAGGTCTTGCCACCTTGTGCCAATCAAACCTGCTAAATGTGGTGTCCTGTGACTGTCATTGAGTCATTGGGCACGTCTTTTTCCTCAGCAAAATATATTTGTCTTTATGATTTTTACGAACTTTTTCTTTTCAATCTTGCATTTCACGTGTTTTTCACACAAAAGGGGAGAAATTAAATATGTTTATATTCAATTAGGTGTTCCATTCGTGGCCTGAGCTAGGAATAATGGGATCTCATATTAGTAGTAAATGTCTGTAGTTTAAACACAGTCCTTTCTGGGGTCATTACTTAGGACTTTTTATGGCATTAATTTCTATATGTCCTTTAGCTTAGAAGATTTTTATAGCCAAATTATCTGAGAACTTCCATGGCCAATCGCCTGGGTGATGGTTTGAATTAACTTCTGTTGTGTTAGCTAAAAGCTTTTTCCTAGCTTTCAGTTCAACAGCTGAACTCCATTTTGTGTGGCCAGCTTTCAAGCTATAACTCCATCTTAAGGCATTTTCCCTATAAATCTCAAAAGGAACCCTTCAGGCAATTTACCGGGCTCTGTTCCTACAATTTCCTTCACCTTACTCACAACCAGTCTATTGAATCCATTGCTATTTTACTCTGCAGATGTGAAGTTTTTACCCCTGCAAAGATATCTGCCAATAAAATGGTTGTTTATATTTATTGTGTGTAACAACATTTTTTTTGCAGGAATAACAGTGTGATTTTGTTGTGTGAAAAGGATAGGAAGGGACCAGCTGAATTAATCTTTTTTATGAATGCCAGTGCAGAAGATGGCACTCTTGCCCTATAAAATGTACTGTTGTCACACGTAGATTTTATGAAAAAAACTTTTCTGGTCATTGTGACTGAAGAGTATTTACCTACCTCCTTCCTTTCTTCCCCCAGGATGTGCTCAGACTCGATCATCACATGCCACAGATTTTACACTGTAGCAGCACCTAACCATGATGTTGTGGGACCAGGGGTGAGACACCGAGAAGCTATTGCTGGAGGTGTTCTGACTTCGATCAGATAGATAAGAGTGGACCAAGCAAGGACAATCCCACTCAGCTGGACAATGGAGGCGGGGGGTTGAGGAGGTTGGTGTGGTTGACCATGTCAAAGGCTGCAGAGAGGTCTGGAAGGACGAGAAGGAATAGTGCAATGTGGTCATAGTCACAGAGGATATCATTTGTGACTTTGATTAGAGAGTGTCGTCTGCTCAGAGTAGGCTTACTAAAATAATAACTCGATAATGGAACTTCATAAACACTCTGCCTGATTTGCTGCCTGAATTAATTCAATACCATCAAACTTAAACAAAAAATAATCTATTTACAGTTCACAACAAATATGTAACAGTTATATCCAATTTCAATATGTTGTGAAATCAATTATTTCTTGTAAACTGTATTAATATATTAATTCCAAAAAAAATGATATTTAGGATTAAGTAAGTATCTATGGCTTGCAAATTAGTTCTGGCATTAGATGGAACGTATCTGGCTTGACCACATCAGGCATTATCAGGTCTCTCTCTCTCCTCTGCTAAAACCGTTCACTACTCCAGGATCATCTTGAAGACCAAAGATAACCCCTGGCTTATTTCATCCACTAGCAACCGGCTCCTTAAACACCTCCACCCTCACATCCAACAACAAATACGAGGAGCAATCACTAAGATTGGGACCATCCGATTAGCTGCCTCTGCCGCATTCCACCCTTCCCCTTTCCCACCAAGCCAAACTACCCCAAGTCTCTCCCCTGACCTAGCCCTGAACCTATCTTTCTCCAGTTTCTCTCCTATCTCCCCTCATGCACCACTCTTGCTCATCCTGTCCATGACACCCACCTCCTGCTCCCTTGACCCCATTCCCACTAGATAGGCTGACCACCCAACTTCCCTTCCCGTTCCCATGCTAGCTGACATTGTATGTGGTTCCCTCTCCTCAGGTACTGTCTCCTTTCAAAACCATCAACAGCACCTTAAAAAAAATCCACCCTCAACCCCTCTGTACTTGCAAACTACTGCCCCATCTCCAACCTCCCTTTCCTCTACATGTCATTGAACGTGTTGTTGCCTCCCAAATCTGTGTCCCAAGTTCCCGCAATTCCATGTTTGAACCTTTCGAATCAGGTTTTCACCCCTGTAATATCACTGAAACGGTCCTAATCAAAGTCACAAATGTCATCCTCTGTTACATGATCATGGGGCACTATCCCTCCTTGTCCTTCTAGCTCTCTACAGCCTTTGACACAGTCACCAATCTCCTCCAACTCATCTCCTCCATTGTCCAGCTCAGTGGGACTGTCTTGCTTGGTTCAACTCTTATCTATCCAAACCAAGTCAGAGCATCTTGAGCAATAGCTCATCTATCCTCCCCTACACCATTACTTCTGAAGTCTCCCAAAGGTCCATCCTTCGCTCCCTCCTCTTCCTCATCTCCATGCTGCGCCTTGGCAAATCATCCACAGACATGGGATCAGCTTCCATGTGGACACAGATGACATTCGGCTATACTTCTCCACCACCTCTCTCAACCCCTCCACTGCCTGATTACTTGTCCGACATCCAGTCCTGGATGAGCCGCAATTTGCTCGAGTTGATTGGGAAGACCAAAGCCATTGTGTTTTGCCTCTGCCACAAACTCCATTTTCCATGTTGTGTTCCTTAGTATGGTACAGCACAAGAGGAGGCCATTCGACCCATCATGCCTGTGCCAGCTCTTTGAAAGAGTTATCCAATTAGACCCACTCCCCTGCTCTTTCCCCATAGTCCTGTAACTTGTTTTCCCTTCAAGTATTTATCCAATTCCCTTTTGAAAGTTATCATTGAATCTGCTTCCACCACCCTTTCAGGCAGTGCATTTCAGATCATAACAACTCACAGCGTTAAAAAAAAATGTTTCCTCATGTCGCCTCTGGTTCTTTTGCCATTCACCTTAAAGGCTAGTACTGGTTCATCTGCAGTGTTTGCCAATTTGCTATCCACAGATATATCAATAAGATTACAAATGCATTATTGAGCTGGGCTTACAACGTTATCACTTTGACCACTGACCAACAATAACATAGTAGATTAGCACAACTCTACAGGTGGTCTGACTTTCCCAGAGTCTAGGGAGCCATTCATTGCACTCATTTTGTCATTTGTGCCCCTGTGCTCAATATAAGCCATAGGAATTTTATTCTCTCAATGTCGAGTTAGTTGTAAGACTGCAAGCACAGAATAATGCAGGTAATTGCTTTCTTAGAATCATAGAATGGTTACAGCACAGAAGGAGGCCATTCAGCCCATCGAGCTCATGCCGACTCTTTATAAGAGTAATTCCAGATAGTCCCATTTCCCCATAGCCTGCAAATGTTTCCCCTTCAAGTATTTATCCAATTCCTTTTTGAAAGCCATGAGTGAATCTGCTTCCACCACCCTTTCAGGCAGCGCATTCCAGATCATTACTACTCACTGCGTAAAAATGCTTTTCCTCATGTCGCCTTTGGTTCTTTTGCCAATCACCTTAAATCTGCGTCCTCTGGTTCTCAACCCTTCCGCCAATGGAACAGTTTCTCTTTATTTACTTTATCTAATTCCCTTCATAATTTTGAACACTTCTATCAAATCTTCTCTCAACCTTCTCTTCTCTAAGGAGAACAACCCAAGTTTCTCCAGTCTATCCACGTAACTGAAGTCCTTCATCCCTGGAACCATTCTAGTAAATCTTTTCTCCACCCTCTCTAAGGCCTTCACATTCTTCCTAAAGTGTAGTGCTCAGAATGGGACACAATACTCCAGTTGTGGCCGAACCAATGTTTTATAAAGGTTCAACATACTTCCTTGCTTTTGTAACCTATGCCTCTATTTTCAAGCCCAGGATCCTGTATGCTTTCTTCAACGCTTTCGCAACCTGTCCTGCCGCCTTCGAAGATTTGTGTACATGTATCCCCAGGTCCCTTTGTATCTGCACCCCCTTTAAAATTGTACAATTTAGTTTATATTGCCTCTCCTCGTTCTTCCTGCCAAAATGTGTCACTTCGCACTTCTCTGCGTTAAATTTCATTAGCCTATCTATGTCCTCTTGAAGTCTATTATTATCCTCCTCACTGTTAACTAAATTTCCAAGTTTTGTGTCATCTGCAAATTTTGAAATTGTGCCCTGTACACCCAAGTCCAAGTCATTAATGCATATCAAAAAAAGCAGTGGTCCTCTGGGGAACACCACTGTATATCTTCCTCCAGTCTGAAAACTAACCGTTCACCACTACTCTCTGTTTCCTGTCACTTAGACAATTTTGTATCTATGCTGCCACTGCCCCTTTTATTCTATGGGGTTCAATTTTGCTGACAAGCCTATTATGTGACAATTTATCAAACACCTTTTGAAAGTCCATATTCACCACATCAACTGCATTGCCCTCATCAACCCTCTCTGTTACCTCATCAAAAAACTCAATCAAGTTAGTTAAACACGATCTGCCTTTAACAAATCCATGCTGGCTTTCCTTTATTAATCCACACTTGTCCAAGTGACTATTAATTTTGTCCCGGATTATCATTTCTAAAAGCTTCCCCACCAACGAGGTTAAACTGACTGGCCTGTAGTTGCCGGGTTTATCCTTACACTCATTTTTGAACAAGGGTGTAACATTTACAATTCTCCAGTCCTCTGGCACCACCCCCATATCTAAGGAGGATTGGAAGATTGTGACCAGCACCTCTGCAATTTCCACCCTCACTTCCCTCAGCAATCTAGGATGCATCCCATCCGGACCAGATGGCTTATCTTCTTTAAGTACAGCCAGCCTTTTGAGTACCTCCCTCCTCTTTATCAATTTTTAGCCCATCCAGTATCTCAAAAACCTCTTCTTTTACTGTGACTTTGGCAGCATCTTCTTCCTTGGTAAAGACAGATACAAAGTACTCATTCAGTACCTCAGCCATGCCCTCTGCCTCCATGCGTAGACCTCCTTTTTGGTCCTTAATCAGCCCCACCCCTCCTCTTACTACCCGTTTACTATTTATACGCTGAAAGAAGTCTTTTGAATTCCCCTTTATGTTAGCTGCCAGTCTATTCTCATTCTATCTCTTTGCCCCTCTTATTTCCTTTTTCACTTCTCCTCTGTACTTTCTATATTCAACATGGTTCTCACTTGTATTACAAGTTCCTGCAAAGTTCTTGTAATTCTTAATTAAAAGAGAAGGGACAGACAAAAAGAAGGCTCCTGGGTGACCGATGCCCATGGTTCATGATACTCTGGCAGAGCACAAGTACAACAAAGCTTTTACGTTTATTTTAAATATTACACATGGGAGTAAAGTTAATTGGAGTTCATTTTCCTCTCATTAGGTACTTTTCTATATGGCTGTATAAGAATAATAACAGTGGCTATCTGGACATTTGTTGATTATTATATACGAAAGCAAAATGACACAGGGATATGAAAAATACTGTCCTTTTTAAAAAAAAAATCCAGTTCCCTCTTTAATCCCCACCCCCACCCCATCAAGTATTATAGTCTTAGCTTCCTAATACTGCTGCAGGTTAGGGGCAAGAGGCAATTCAATGAGCAAATAAAAAACTCCATCTGTACCTGAAATTGTAGCATAAATCATTT
The DNA here is from genome assembly GCF_035084215.1 of Heptranchias perlo. Lineage (NCBI taxonomy): Eukaryota > Metazoa > Chordata > Chondrichthyes > Hexanchiformes > Hexanchidae > Heptranchias > Heptranchias perlo. The sequence continues at coordinate 38,638,217 of NC_090335.1, forward strand.
GGCCTAGGCACCAAAGCCTCGCAGCCAGGGGAGAATCAGGGCCAATATGTTGTGTTCTTTGGTGATTAATAGGATGTGCTTTTAGGTTAACCTGCACAGAAATACTTTCTTGATTTTCTTTGCAGCCTTCAAGTCAGACATTCTGTTCTAAACAAAATATTCTGTTGCTATTTCTATTGTTGAGTGTTGTAAAGTAAAATAAAGAACAGGGATAGAAGTAAATAATCCTTCTTCTTTCATCTGTCTAGGAATAAATTTAAAAGCTGCAATATTTCTTATTTTAGTGTTAAAATCACCCTTCAGCATTCAAGACTGTTGAAAGACAATAATGTGGCTGAAAGTGAAACAGTGAGGGGCGTATGGAATGATAGTGAATTAAATAACAAACAGGATGAAATATCAACTAAAATCATTTCAGACTCTTTATGTAACGACAGTGGTTGAGGGATTAAATGATTTATATGATGACTGTAGAGACACAATATTAGACTTTATTCAACAGTATTTTTTTAATTTCTTACTCTCTTACAATAATGCCTGGCTATAAGTTTAATTACTCAAATATCAATCAAAGTAGAATGTACTAGTGTAGACGTTATCTAGAGTCGTGACCTTTTCAGAAGATATTAGAAAAGCTAAAAAGGCTCAGAATGTTTCCATTTAAATAAAGTACAATTGTTATAATGGAATTTGTGTTGTCTTAGCTGCATGTTATAAGACATTAATATGCTCTTTCACCTATTGTCCTTTCTCTTCTCCCCATCCCCAATTCTTTGAAATGTAGTTTTTGAAGAATATGGCCATTGGTGTAATCAGATGTAATATTACAATTCTAACAATAGAAAGCACCATTAGTTAAGCCTTGTTACAAGATGCAACAAGGGCAGCTCTTTAGAGCAATTATCAACAATTTGCACATTAAAATTAGAATAAACCCTGAGTCTAACCCCCTGAACTTAGCTTAATTAAGGCCATAAATTGTTCAGACAAATCAAGACAGTTACAATTGGCAGAAGTAGGCTGTTAAAGTCACAAAATAGTTTCCAGATTCATCTCGTCTTTACCTTTTTTCATTTCAGTCTCTTCCTGCTCCCTTTCGTTCAACAGAGCATCACAAGCCAGGAGCAAAAGCTTTATTTATACAAGGCTAGTATAATTACCTCACTGCACTCCAATTATAGTCAAGATGTCCTTGTTTACACTGTAGTAAACTGGAAGAGTGTTTGTTAATAGTGCAGCAAACTGGGAGAGTGTTTAGGGTCTATGATACAGTGCTATGCATGCATCTAATACTCAAGTTATTTCACTCGACTGACTTCTTCATTGCCCGGAAACACAAAGCCCATAAAGAGGATCAGCACAGACTCGAGAGTCAGACTGGAGGCAAACCATCTTCCAAAGAGGATAGTCATGTATTATGTATTTAATATAGATTGCCTTCTATTTTAGTGCTCAAGCTCTAGAGAAATCATCCAAGTTGCTATTTAAACAATGTTGACGTAATTAAATAAATTCCACCTTATAGACTAGTACAATCAGACATGTATGAATCAAGACATGTTACAAGAATCCTCTCATTCTTCTTATTTTATGGGCTGTCTCCATGTATTGAAATTTCCTCAGGCTAGGCTTCAGCTAGGTCCAATAATGATTTTGCTGCTCGAAAATACTCGCTAGAAGTAATGAATGTCAGGACCAGCCTAAGCTTTGTCTTGTTAAACTTTGACCCTATGTCGAAGTTTTAATGTAGCTACCATCAAAAATAACACAAAGCTTTCCATTTGAACCAGCCTTTCACTGCTCTTTGTAATTTATATATCGGCCAGATTCTAGTCCACCTGAATTGGAAGCACGAAAGGGTTACTAATTCTAGCAGAATGGGTGTTTCATTAACAGTTGAAACATAGCAGAACTGAAGTCAGCAGTTTTTCCAGTTAAACTTTAAAGTTAAAGGCACATTTATTATTGACATTACAAACAGAATAATCAAAAATTTGGTTAAACAGTGGGACTGTTTTCCAAATATTGGTGATTTTTATGGTAACTTAGCGTGAGTCAGAAAATAGCAGATTTCATGTTACTGTCCATTTAGGCAGTGAATATTGTTATATTTTAACTCAGCATTAAATGATTTCCATCAATGGCCTAAAACACCAATTGAACTATTTTTAAAATTTGGTCTTTTGATGTAGATAATGCTGACAAGGGCACATTTATTACCCATCCCTGGTTGCCCTGAGTTGATAGTTTTTTTAACGACTGAGTAGCTTGCTAGGCTTCTTCAGAGGACATTAAGACTTGGGTTTTACTCCGATCTAACGCTCTAAATTATGCAGTATAACAGCAGAAAATTGGGCAGAGGCCTACCACTGCATCTCTGCCCCAACCTTAAAATTCCAATAGGGTTAGCCACCGGCCACCCCTTCACTGCCCTACCGCATATAAATGACAGTGATGAGGCAGAACCCAGCCAATCACCCAACTCCCATATCTTCTTTAGTTACTACTAGGAGAGAGGTGCTGGTAGTTCCTGGGCTAGCAGCGAAAAAGCAGCTGAACCACCTTTTGGAAGGAGAAGGCCCAGTTAAGGTGATTGGCAAAAGAACCAAAGGCGGCATGAGGAAATACTTCTTTATGCAGCGAGTGGTTATGATCTGGAATGCACTCCCTGAAAGGCTGGTGCAGGCAGATTCAATCATGGCTTTCAAAAGGGAATTGGATAAGTACTTGAAGGGAAAAAATTTGCAGGGCTACGGGAAAAGGGCAGGGGAGTGGGACTAACTGGATTGCTCTTGCAGAGAGCCAGCACCGGCTGGATGGGCTGAATGACCTCCTTCTGTGCTGTAACCATTCTATGATTCTATAATGGGTACCTCTCCCTCCTCTCAGGCTCCAGAAATTTATTTAATTTTAGATCTTGGCCCTGCTCACTGAGCAGAGGGACTTGGGACTTGGGACTTGGCCCTCTCAGAGAAATACACACATAGAAATCACAGCACGGAAACAGGCCATTCGGTCCAACCAGTTCATGCCAGCATTTATCCTACATTTGAGCAAATAGCCCTAATCACATTTACCTGCCCTGTTTATATATCCCTTTATCCCTTTTTCATTCATCCACCTATTCAACTAATCTTGATGTTGACATAGTTCCTGTCTCAACCACTAACACTGGAAGTGAATTCTACAGCTTCTGTGTGTAGAAGTTTCTCTTGCTCTCTGCTCTAAATCTCTTACATTTAATCTGGTATCTATGGCCCCTCGTTCTTGACCCCTGAACGACTGGAAATAGTCTGGTTCTATCTACCCTGTCCCATCCTTTCATAATTTCAAACACTTCTATCATGTCACCCCTAATTTGCATTGTTCTCACCAAGACCCAGTTTTTCAAATTGTTCTTCGTGTCTGTATTTCCTCATACCAGGCAACATCTTAGTGAATCTGTGTTGTACCCTCTCTAAAGCCTCAATATTCTTCCTAAAGCGTGGAGCCCAATATTACACAATGCTCTAACTGAGGTCCTAATAAGGTTTTATATAGACTCGTTGTTATCTCATGGCTTTTATAGTCTATATCTCTTGTAATAAAACCTAGAATTCCATTAGCCTTTTTATGGCCTTATCAACCTGAGGTGCTACCTTTAATGTCTAAAGAACCTGTACCCAAGTTCCTCTGCTCTTCCACATCATCGAACCTACTTCCATTTAGAATATATTTACTGTTTTTTTTAACCTAAATGTATCATTCACATTTATTGATACTGAATTCCCTCTGCTACTTTTTAGCTCATTCCCCCATCTAATCAGTATCCCGTTGCAGCTTTCTTTGGATTTCTGAAGAATTAATTATACCTCCTATTTTAGGATTGCCTGCAAATTTTGACTCCACTCCCTCTAGGCCAATATCTAAATCATTGATATATAGAGTGAACAGTAATCTGCTATGTGATACCTTGTCAAAGGCTTTCCTAAAGTCCATGTACACTGTATCCACTGAATTTTCCCATCTTCTATGTCTGCTACTTCCCCAAAGAATTCTGTGAGGTTTGTCAAGCACAGTCATATCTTTTGACATCTGTGCTGGCTATTAATGAACATACAAAATGACAGCTAGGAAAACACCCACTGGTCCATCTTGTGTGTCCCATATAGTTGTGATGCCTTATGCAACACAATACAAACTCTCCCCATCTGCCCAGAGCCATGTAATCTCCATGGAGAGGCGCAAAACCAGATTAAAACCCAGACCAATTAGGGAAAAAAATCTGTAAAATTCCTCTCTGACCCCTTTGCGATCGGAACTCGTCCAGGAGATCACAGAGACCCTGATTATTACCATAGGATACCTATTTCTTGTACGAAGTGATCTCCACCTCAGCCAGAAACAGAAAAGGCTAGCTCTTTCTTAAAGCAATACAGCGAATCAATGTTCACCGCACAAGCTATCGACCTGTTCCATGGGTCCACTATTGTCTGGGAAAGAAGAACTGCTTAACATCCAACGTAGTTCTGCCCTTACATAACTTGTAAGCGTGATGCCTGGTCCCCCCATATCTATTTATTCCAACTATTTTCTCTTTATCAATATACATGGTAATTTCATCCTTAATTAGAGATTCTATCATTTTCCCTACCCCAGATGTTAAACTAACAGAGGTGAAAGGACAATGTACCATCCAACTGTACCAACCTAATTCAAATTTAAATTGATTTTTTCTCTCAACAAAAAATTGCAATTGCAAGGTGTCTTTTTTGACAAGAGTTGTTCTTTCTCTTATTGAGGAAGGTTAATCTGCAAATATTGGGGAACAATTATAGGCCCCGAATTTGCACAGACCTTCCGGCAAACTCCTGCCATAATTTCAATGGGAATGCAGCAGAAGGCCCAGAAATGAGTCAAACCCAGATATGATGGGTCCTGGCCTTCATGGCAAGTTTTCAGGTAGCCTCTATCTATCCCAGAAATGATCTCCATGTCAGAAGGGGTTAGTTTGGGGGTGGGGCTTCCCTATATTAGGAGTTCCCGCTTCCCCAACCTCAGTGGAACCAAGCACATGGTTAGAGGCCATACTGTCCAGTGAGATGAGGAGTACCAGCCCCCAGAGGGGCACAAGTGAGCAAGGGAAGTGGCCTGAACTCTTAAAGAACTGGTAAATTTACAAAAAAAATTATTGGACCCAATACAAATGGACAGAAAAATCACCTCTTAAGGTTTTGGAGGAAGGAAACATGCACCCCTCTCTCATTAGTCAGCGTCGGAATTTCTGATCTATGTGGGCTGGCAGGTATCTGAGATGCATCTGTAGCAGTGACAGAGCCCATGCAAATGAAGCACTCTCCCGCTGATCCCCCATACCCTGGAAGGGTCAGTGCTGGAGAGCATCAGTTGACATAATCCAAGGGTAACTGCTGGAATCATGGGCCTTGCCAATTCCAGGCCATAGTTTTTAAGCTTGAAAAATTCACCCGCATGTTTTGTTTTATAATTCTTAGAAAAATATTGTAATTTTTTTACCATGATATTACTGAATTACACTGGTGTTTTAATGGATGCAGGATGTTGTCTATAAGTAAACTCTTTGACCTCATTTACAAGTCTCTAGCACTCATATGGAACTCATGGGATTATGTACAAGCTTAGACTTAAAATGGCCAAAAGTGAATTGTATTGTGAGAGTCACCTTAATTTGGAGATGTTTAAAATTAAATTAACAGAACTAGAAAAATAATTAGATATATGAAAAATGTAAAATTTACTTTCCTGATCACTTACATCTCACTCAGGCTGACAAGGATGTTGGGGGAAAAAAGAATTCGATAGGGCCCATTTTCAGGCACAGGTAGTGTGATCTGCCATTAACCCGTGCCCGATGGACCCTACACAGGCAATACGTGAATTTCGAGCTGCCTGCTACTTAACACGATATCTCGTGCAGCCAGCGCTACCCGCGCTGCTGAGAGGCTGCACGGAGAATGAGAAAGTCGAAAATGGGGCCTGCACAGCGCATGTCATCGGCTGCCTGCACCTCTTAAAGGTGCAGGTGCACATTTTAAATGGGACATGCAGAGTCCACTAGGAGTAGGGAAAGATGGCCGCAAGGATGTCAGGACCGGTGTGAGAGAGGGCCCCACATTTCTCGGATGATGCAATGAAGGCCCCGATGGAAGGGTTGGATGAAAGGAGGGCCAACATGTATCCGCAGGGTGGCAGAAGACCCTCCAGGAGGATGGCACCATGCATGTGGGTGCAGTGCCGAAAGAAGTTCAATGATTTGACACGAGTGGTCAAGGTGAGTGAATGCAAGTGTCAAGTGGCACATCCAACCAATTGCACCACTGCTCCATGCATCACACCCCCCATCACCCACCCACCAACAAACACTGCCCTTCCATACGCAATGTTGCACTCAGAATGCTGCATCTCACCCACACATAGTACCACACTTGCAGGCCACACAACCACCACTCACAGGTAACCCACACTGGCAGCTATTCGACTATAACAGACACATCACCCACATACCTTGCAGGATACTCACTGACACACTGTCCTCTGTCTTGCAGGAGAAGGTGGCGCATAACAGCTGGCAGCAGCGGAGAACTGAGGGTGGATGGGGACGCTTATGTGTCCTCGCCCCCCGCAGAGGAGACAGTGCTTTGGATCATTGAGCAGGCCGTCGCTGCTGCCATGACAACATGCCGTGCTGGATGTCCCGATGAAGGGGGCCTCTGCATATCTAATGCTCCTTCTCGTATCCCACATCTCCCTCCTCCCATAATCTTTTCTGACTCACGTACTGCAGATGCTGTCGGCACACACATCCTACTTGCTCCTCTCCTCGCTCCACAACTCAACCTGTTTCTCTTTGTCATTGCAGATACCCAAGAACACATGGCGGCACCGTCTGAGGAGGAGGAGGAGGGGGGGACACTGAAACCACACCATCACTCGATCTGACACTTGCTCCTGCCAGCTCAGAGACTGACACTGCGCGTCGTTTAGAGGCTAGGTTAGAGGAGGGATCTGCACGGGTGAGACACTGGGCAGAAATGTGCAGGAGTCGGGGCGGGAGGACAAGGTTGCGGGAGGACAAGGTCGCACACAAGTTCTGCTGCATAGGAGTCAGATGAGGACTTCAATGGGCCAGGCTACAGAAGATGGCTGATGGGTGTACACCACTAAATGCTTGGGGCACTGGAAAGTCTGCCAGAAGTGCCGAGTGGATGATCCATCTCAGCCTCCTCCCGGTATCCCCACCATCACAGAAGCCAGTCTTCAGCCAATTCGATTCACTCCACGTGATATCAAGAAACAGCTGAGTCCACTGGATACAGCAAAGGCTATGGGCCCCGACAACATCCCAGCTGTAGTGCTGAAGACTTGTGCAACAGAACTAGCCGTGCCTCTAGCCAAACTGGTCCGGTATAGCTACAACACTGGCATCTACCCGACAATGTGGAAAATTGCCAGGTATGTCCTGTCCACAAAAAGCAGGATCAATCCAATCCGGCCAATTACCGCCCCATCAGTCTACTCTCAATCAGCAAAGTGATGGAAGGTGTCGTCGACAGTGCTATCAAGCGGCACTTACTCACCAATAACTTGCTCACTGATGCTCAGTTTGGGTTCCGCCAGGACCACTCGGCTCCAGACCTTGGCCTTGGTCCAAACATGGACAAAAGAGCTGAATTCCAGAGGTGAGGTGAGAGTGACTGCCCTTGACATCAAGGCAGCCTTGACCGAGTATGGCAACAAGGAGCCCTGGTAAAATTGAAGTCAATGGAAATCAGGGGGAAAACTCTCCAGTGGCTGGAGTCATACCTAGCACAAAGGAAGATGGTAGTGCTTGTTGGAGGCCAATCATCTCAGCCCCAGGGCATTTCTGCAGGAGTTCCTCAGGGCAGTGTCCTAGGCCCAACCATCTTCAGCTGCTTCATCAATGACCTTCCCTCCATCATACGGTCAGAAATGGGGATGTTCTCTGATGGTTGCACATTGTTCAGTTCCATTCGCAACCCCTCAAATAATGAAGCAGTCCGAGCCTGCATGCAGCAAGGCCTGGACAACATCCAGGCTTGGGCTCATAAGTGGCAAGTAACTTTCGCACCAGACAAGTGCCAGGCAATGACCATCTTCAACAAGAGAGAGTCTAACCACCTCCCCTTGACATTCAACGGCATTACCATCGCCGAATCCCCCACCATCAACATCCTGGGGGTCACCATTGACCAGAAACTTAACTGGACCAGCCATATAAATACTGTGGCTACAAGAGCAGGTCAGAGGCTAGGTATTCTGCAGTGAGTGACTCACCTCCTGACTCCCCAAAGCCTTTCCACCATCTACAAGGCACAAGTCAGGAGTATGATGGAATACTCTCCATTTGCCTGGATGAGTGCAGCTCCAACAACACTCAAGAAGCTCAACACCATCCAGGACAAAGCAGCCCACTTGATTGGCACTCCATCCACTATGCTAAACATTCACTCTCTTCACCACCGGCGCATCGTGGCTGCAGTGTGTACCCTCCACAGGATGCACTGCAACAACTCGACAAGGCTTCTTCGACAGCACCTCCCAAACTCGCGACCTCTACCACCGCGAAGGTCAAGAGCAGCAGGTACATGGGAATAACACCACCTGCATGTTCCCCTCCAAGTCACACACCATCCTGACTTGGAAATATATCGCCGTTCCTTCATCGTCGCTGGGTCAAAATCCTGGAACTCCCTTCCTAACAGCACTGTGGGAGAACCTTCACCACACGGACTGCAGCGGTTCAAGAAGGCGGCTCACCACCACCTTCTCAAGGGCAATTAGGGATGGGCAATAAATGCCGGCCTCGCCAGCGATGCCCACATCCCATGAACGAATAAAAAAAAAAGAAAGCCTGCGCACAATGACAAGGAGCATGGAGGAGTCCAGCTCCAACTTGGCACAGGGCTTTGCACAGAGCTTGGAGTCCATCCTTTCCAATATGGATCGGGTGGTCACCTCCATCAGCACACCTGTGGAACCCACTAAGATGCAGCGCCTGATGACCGATGTCGCAGCTTCCATTGCAGCACAAACCAATGTCATCAAAGGTCTGCAAGCTATGGTTGCAGCTCTGACTGCTGCAATAGAAGCTCAGTCTGCTGCAATGGAAGCTCAGACTGCTTCAATGGAAGCTCAGACTGCTTCAATGGAAGCTCAGACTGCTGCAATGGAAGCTCAGACTGCTTCAATGGTAGCTCAGACTGCTGCAATGGAAGCTCAGACTGCTGCAATGGTAGCTCAGACTGCTGCAATGGAAGCTCAGACTGCTGCAATGGTAGCTCAGACTGCTGCAATGGAAGCTCAGACTGCTGCAATGGAAGCTCAGACTGCTTCAATGGAAGCTCAGACTGCTGCAATGGAAGCTCAGACTGCTTCAATGGAAGCTCAGACTGCTGCAATGGAAGCTCAGACTGCTGCAATGGAAGCTCAGACTGCTTCAATGGAAGCTCAGACTGCTGCAATGGAAGCTCAGACTGCTGCAATGGAAGCTCAGACTGCTGCAATGGAAGCTCAGACTGCTTCAATGGAAGCTCAGACTGCTGCAATGGAAGCTCAGACAGCTGCAATGGAAATTCCGACAGCTGCTGTCATTGGTCTGGGGACCACTGTGGAATGGGGCTTCCAGGGCATCACTGCACTCCAACAATCCGTTCTCCAGCTGATCACCAGGATTGCTGAGGCATCGCCCCGAGAGAGTGGCAGTGGCACCATGGCAGTCGGGCCTGCTGTCCTCTCTCAGGATGACAGCATTCCTGCTCCCACCCCTGCACTCTGTCAGTGACCCTGTTGTTGCCTATCAGCCAGCCAGGCTAGACTGCTGCAGCCTATACTGAGATGGTGCAGTCTGAAGTCGGGCCTTCCTTGCCCAGAGCTGCTCAAGGTCATCCTCCAAGGCCATCTGCACGCTCCTCCATTGAAGGCCAGCAGCATCCCACCACCCATGCTCCAGCCACTGGGGAAGCACCTTGTAGGAGCACTAGGATAGGCTAAGGCACACGAACAACAGGCACTAAGGCAATGCACAAGGGTGAATAGTTCTGTTCTGTTTCCATAATTTAATTTATTCATTGATAAATGTGGCTTTGAATTTCCATTTGGTGGTGGTTTTTATTTGTACAATGAGCTGAGGGGGAAACCAATGTGCAGTCAGATGGAGGGCAATTTGATTGTCTTGTGGGAGTGGAAAGGTGGGGAGTGTAGGACTGTTGGTGAGTTGGGGGATGTAGTTCACATTATTGATTGCGGGCACGAATCAGGCGAGCACGCACAGCCCTTGCAGACAAGGCGTGTGGTCCCTGTTGCACCCTTGTGTCTTCCTCTATTTCCTGTTCTGGCTCCTCAGCCTCTTCCTCCTCCTCAGCCTCTTTCTCCTCCTCCTTCTCAGCCTCTTGCTCCTCAGCCTCCTCCTCCTCCACCTCTGGCTCAGGGTCTTCTCCAATCATTGGTGGCAAAGGCTGGTCCCTCATGATGGCGAGGTTGTGCAGCATGTAGCAGACCACCACGAATCTGCCCACCTGCTCAGGGGAGTACTGCAGGGCTCCTCCAGACTGGTCCAGGCCTCCGAAGCGTTGTTTGAGGTGGCCTATGGTGTGCTCCACGATGTTGCGTATGGCAGCATGGCTCTCATTATAGGCCTGCTGTGCACGTGTGCCTGGGTTCCTGACCAGAATCCTGAGCCACGGCATGAGGGGATAGCCCTTGTCGCTTTTGACAAGGAGCCAGCCTTTGACTTGCCGAACCGTGTGAAAGATAGCTGGCAAATTGGACTGCCGCATGACGAAGGCATCGTGACTGCTCCCAGGGTAAAGGGCATCGACCTCCATGATTCAATGCATGTGGCTGCACACCAGCTGCACGTTCAGGGAGTGGAAGCCCTTTCGGTTGACGAAGACGGCCGAGTTGGTATGCAGGGCAATGTGCGTGCAGTCAATGGCACCCTGCACCATGGGGAAGCCAGCAATGCGAGCGAATCCCCGTGCTCGCTCGTTCTGCTTGTCTCTGTCAAGAGGGAAGGTGATGGACCTGTTCCTCATCTGGTACAGTGCATCTGCCACCTCCCTTATGCAGCAGTACACTGCATACTGCAAGATGTTGCACATGTCACCAGCAGAGGCCTGAAATGATCCTGGTAGAAATTCAGTGCCTCTGTGACCTTCACAGCCACAGGCAATGCTGTCCTTACCCTGCTCTGAGGCTGCAGATGTGGCTGCACCAATTGACAGATCTTGATCATGGCTTCCTTGGTGAACCTCAGACATTGGATGCAATCCTCTTCAGTCATGTTGAGGTAAGAGAATTGGTCCTGGAAGGCCCTCATTGGATACGGCCTCCTGCTCAATGCCTTGCGCCTCCTCGTCCTCCCTCTCCTCGCAGCTTGACCTGCTGTGCGTGGCCTCTCTGCATGCTCCCAGTCATGCTTAATGCCCAACGGGAGCCCTGGCAGACCACCCATGGTTGCCAGGAATAATGTTCAACCATGGTTGTAACTTTCCAAACCGTATGGCAGTACCTGCCAAACCACTCTCAAATGTACTGTATTAACTCTCAGTAAGTATAGGGAGCTTCACGAAACACTTCCTATTTCACCAGGAGCCAGAAGCAATAATCCAGCAACTAACCTGTAAATCCTGCATGGCCCCTTTAAATAGTGCTGGTGGGGGGGGTCCTCCAGGCACTCTAAGACACGTTCAGGTCGTCGGGGTTAAGACAGTGCGTTGAGTTGAGCGTTAAGGTCCAAAATGGTGTCTATCACTTTAAATCAGCGCTGCACACTGATTGCATGCATTTTCTCCTTACTTTACATGCGTCCGGCATTCGGTATTTGCACATGCACTAACTCCTATATCAAGATGGCGTCTGGCGCACATCACACTGGAAACGTGCATGCGCAGCCAAGACGCCATCTTGGATGCTCGAGGGACAACGTAGTGCCGAACCAACAGGCGCAACATGGCCCAATTTAGCGCCCATTGTCTTTTAACTATTAAACCATCAGACAAATTATAAGACAATATAAGGAAAAATACATAGCTTCTTACTTCAGCAAGAAATAAATCCTGAGACCTGAATGTATTACTCTGTGGGATATCTGGGCTCAATACAGAGGACTCTGCTTGCTAATAATCTTGGGAGAAATCATTGGAAATCAGCATTTCCCTAGAAAGGCATACAAGCAACAAACCACAGTAGCTTATACATGCTGTTCATTTATCAGTAACTGTTCTGCCGATTTGCATAAACCTACACTATGATTATCACTGTGACTGCCCTCCCAGATTAATGCTATAATACTGTCACACTAAACACGCTCAACATAATCTCGACGATAGGATAATTGTAATCCCGTTAGTCTTAGTGTTTATTTAAAAATCCTTTGTGTGATGGTTTAGTGGTTGAAAGACAATATCCTTGTCAGCCTGAGAGGTGTACGTGATCAGTGTTGTAAATTTTAAATTTTTCATATATCATTATTTTTCTAGTTCTGTTAATTTCATTTCATTTTTTCCCAAAACTAAGGGGACTCTCACAATACAATTTATTGTTACCCATTTAAAATATACGTTTCTGCATAATCCCTGGAGTCCCACATAAGTACTAAAGATGAATATGTGAGATCAAAAAGGTTACTTATGGACAACATCCTACATCCATTAAAATGCCTGCGTAATTCTGTAATTTTCTATGTAATTTGGCAGGATGACAGTAAATTTAATTTTGTTATGGGTTAGATCCTACTCCTGGAATCATTCTCTTTGATGCCAGCAGGAATTATGGAGGAGGATTGTAATGGCTTATAAAAGTCACCAATATATTCATATCTTTAAACCTCACATAGGTGTATTGATATTGTAAAATAAAAATTACTTCATTTTTTCCCCTGCAGATGGACTGGTGCATGATTTATTTCACCAAATCTGCCTCTAAAAAGTACATTGGTAAGGCTCTGCCCCTATTATAAATATCTACTAGATATCTACATAGTTAATAGTCTTGTGTCTAAATATTGAGAAGACCGAAGCCATTGTCTTTGGTTCCTGCCGCAAACTCTGTTCTCTAGCCACCAACTCCATCCCTCTTCCTGGCCACTGTCTGAGGCTGAACCAGACCGTTCACAACTTTGGCGTCCTATTTGACCCTGGGATGTGCTTCCGACCACATATCCACTCCATCACCAAGACCGCCTACTTCCACCTCTGTAACATCGCCCGTCTCTGCCCCTGCCTCAGCTCATCTGCTGCTGAAACCTTCATCCGTGCCTTTGTTACCTCCAGACTGGACTATTCCAATGCTCTACAGGCTGGCCTCCCATCTTCCATCCTCCATAAGCTTGAGCTCATCCAAAACTCTGCTGCCCGTATCCTAACTTGCACCAAGTCCCGTTCTCCCATCACCCCTATGCTCGCTGATCAACATCAACATCCGGAAACAACTCAATTTTAAAATTCTGATCCTTGTTTTCAAATCCCTCGATGGCCTCATCCCTCCCGATCTCTGTAACCTCCTCCAGTCCTACAACCTTCCGAGATTTCTGCGCTCCTCCAATTCTTGCCTCTTGCATATCCCCGATTTTAATCGCTCCGCCATTGGCGGCCGTGCCTTCAGCTGCCTAGGCCCTAAGCTCTGGAATTCCTTCCCTAAACCTCTCTGCCTCTCTACCTCTCTCTCCTCCTTTAAGATGCTGCTTAAAACCTACCTCTTTGACCAAGCTTTTGGTCACCTGTCCTAACACCTCCTTAAGTGGCTCAGTGACAAATTTTGTTTGATAACCTCCTGTGAAGCGCCTTGGGACATTTTACGACGTTAAAGGCGCTATATAAATGCAAGTTGTTGTTGTGTCATGTCATGTCACACACTTAAAAGGTGTTGCACATGAAAGTCTGACCGCAGAAGCATCACACCTCAAAAGTGTCACACCTCAGGGTATCACAGTTCCAAAGATGTGTGTAACATTTGGGGACTTTTGCCTTTATTAAGTGTGGGCGTGCAACAGCACCGTGTTGGGGGGCTCCACGTCTCTGCGGCGGACGGCGTGGACTGCAAGGCTGCTGGGGCTGGTCATGCTGTTCGTCCTCCGAGGGTGTCCACGCACCACCCATCTGGCAGGTGTTGGTCTGAGGGGTTGTGCAGGGTAGGTGGGTGGTCCCTCGCACTGGGGCTGCAGTTTCACGTCGGTCTGTCCTCTGGCTTGGCGGGGGTTGGTGGAGGGCAGGGTTTGCCCTATGTGACGCGGTGGCCTCCTGCGTGGGTGAGGGCTCTCCCACCCGCTGTGGAGTGCACCTTGGCAGCTGCCACAGGCTGCTGGCTGGAACACGACCAGTTGGAGGGAGACTGTTTCCCCCAGTGTGTGAAACACTCTGCGTTGAAGGTAAAATCCCACACTTCCTGTTTTGACAGCTGATTCAGCTCATTTAATGACCTCAACAAGCAAGGTAAGTACACTCAAGTGGAACCCCACTGGCTTTAATTGTCTGCGGGATTCCCACCAGCGGGGGCCGCGCACGCAGCCCCGCACTTCATCGGGGAACCCGGAAGTGGTCGGGATCGTGGCGCGATCCGGTCACGTGACTGGATATCGGGATTTTCGGGGCTCCCCCGCTGGAAACCCACAGGAAACCCGACAGTAAAATCGAGCCCCATATGTTTGTTAATTTTACTGTGAAGACAGATGTACATAAACAATAGTGTAATATGGGTAGGAAGTATTAATGGACCATTTATCCATTTGTATGGCTGCACAGAGGATTGGTTCTATCCAGAAATAGATTCATTCAAATTAGCAAAGAGTTTTTAAAAAATGACTTTCTGTTTTTTAAGGACTTGTCAATGGTCAATTCCTATCAATTCACTGGAGAATTACGTTAGATGGTGGGGGGGTTGTGGGGGCGGAGTGGGGGTTGGAAGCAGTTTCTGCCCAATTTTGCCACCACTCCCTCCTGGCAGTAACATCCGAGATGTGTTCAGTGCATGGGCTGAATTTCGGGACCTGAGCATCAGTGGGCTTTTCAACAAATAAGGGCCATTACATAGAGGCCACACTCAATGTCCAAACACACACTCTTTTTAACAAAGGGAACTGGATCACAAAGTGGGGACCCTGGCCAGATTTATCCGATTTCTAGCCGGACGACATTGTTGTAAATTCTGGCGCCAACCACCACCTCTGTTGAGATTGATTCCATCTATTCCTGATATTACTGATATAAAATGCAAACAACAACAAAACTCTCAATTTTAAACCTTCAATCCTACTGTGAAGAGGAAGAGGCTTGAGTTGATAGTTTCTGTATTGGCCCAGAAATTGCTCGGAGCGGTGAACTTCATAGATTTATACTAACCCACTAACTTACCGCGGTCTTTACTGGGTACACTTCCCCGAATAGGAAGCGGAGAAGAGCCCAGCGTTAGCTCCAGTGAAGCTAGGACTCATGGGAGAAGCGAAAGGATTGATCTCTCCCCTCAACCAATCAGATTGCAGCATCTTTGACATGCTGCAAACATTTTCTGCCAGCTGGAACGTAAAATCCAGGAGGTGGAAGGTATAACATTAAAATCATTGTAAAAACAGTCATAGATAGCAAAAAAAGAGGGTAAGAAATCATTGAATTAAATAAAAGAGACTGAAGGGAAAAGTAAAAAAAAATGTAATTACATTTTTTTTAATTAATTTTTTTTAATGACCAAGAACTTTTAAAATAAGGAGTTATGAGACTCCACATTTTTAAAAGTTAATTTTTAGTTGTTTTGCAGTCATTAAGACTTAAAACCTAGTTCAGACCTGGTAATTTTAAACGTACAAGTTTTGGTTACTTTCCAGCTGGGCAGATGAGCAAGTTGGCGCTGGTTCAAATGTTTCACTGATTGCAGCCGGCGATATCCCTTTAATACGAAGCTGTCATATCTTCGGCGAACCAGGAGGAGCAAGTTCCAGATTTCCGTGTTTGACTGCGCACGTGTGAACGACGGAACTTGCTCCTCGATTTTGCCACCAACAATGGTGAGCGCTGTTGAGCTCACTGTTCTTTTCTAAGCAATTTCTGGAGCAATATGACGTGAGGATTTGTATTCCCATTGTTTGATAATTGTTCGCATGATGTTACCCAAGGCAGCCTGTATGGTTGTTGATACTTCTACACGCCTGAAACAGCATTTTATTTTTCAGTAACGTGAATATTCAACAAAGTGGGCCATTGGAAAGAACGTAGGAACAGGATTAGGCCGTTCAGCCCCTCGAGCATGTTCTGCCATTCAATTAGATCATGGCTGATCTGTATCTCAACTCTATTTACCCATCTTGGTTCCATATCCTTCAATACCCTTACCCATCAAAAATCTATCGATCTCAGTTTTGAAATTTTCAAATATCCTAGCCTCAACAGCTTTTTGGAAGAGAGAGTTCCAGATTTCCGCTACTCTTTGTGTGAAGAAGTGCTTCCTGACATGACCCCTGAATGGCCTAATTCTAATTTTAATGTTATGCCCCCTTGTTCTGTACTCCCACCACCAGAGGAAATAGTTTCTCTCAATCTACCCTATCAATCCTTTAAATATCTTAAGCACCCCAATTAGATCACCCCTTAATCTTCTATACTCAAGGGAATACAAGGCTAGTCTATGCAACCTGTCCTCATAATTTAGCCCTGGTATCATTCTGGTGAATCTGCATTGCACCCCCTCAAAGGCCAATATATCCTCTTGAGGTTCAGTGCCCAGAACTGAACACAGTACTCCAGATGTGGTCTAACCAGAGCTTTATACAACTGTAGCGTAACTTCCACCCCTTTGTATTACAGCCCCCTTGAGATAAAGGCGAACATTCCATTCGCCTTTTTAATTAGTTTTTCTACCTGTCCACTAGCTTTTAGTGATTACTGTACATGGATCCTTAAATATCTCTCCTTCTCCACAGTTGCTAGCTTCTCACCATTTAGAAAATACTCTAATCTTTTTTAGGTCCAAAGTGGATGACCTCATACTTTCCCACACTGAACTCCATCTGCCACAATTTTGCACAGTGACTTAATCTATCAATGTCCCTTTGCAACGTTCTGCTCCCATCTACATTACTTACAGTGCCACCTAACTTAGTGTCATCAACAAACATGGATATACTGCTCTCGATTACTTCATCTAAGTCATTGATAAGAAGTTTACAACACCAAGTTATAGTCCAACAATTTTATTTGAAATTCACAAGCTTTCGGAGGCTTCCTCCTTCCTCAGGTGAATGTTCCACATCGTTCACCTGAGGAAGGAGGAAGCCTCCGAAAGCTTGTGAATTTCAAATAAAATTGTTGGACTATAACTTGGTGTTGTAAAATTGTTTACAATTGTCAACCCCAGTCCATCACCGGCATCTCCACATCATTGATAAGAAGGCGAGAGGATCTGTAAAAATAATAATAATAAATAGCCTCGTGGATTATAGCTTCCTTAATATCATATTCTTTGTGTGAAATGATTAGGTTTCAAACATTTACTAGAATGTGTCTCATGGATCAACCAAACAAGTGACAATTTCATGACTGTAAACTACTGTTTGATATTACCAGCAGATCACCTGTGACATTGGCAATCTGGAGCACACTTAGCTGCTAAGGCAGAGCTGCGTTTAAAATGGCCACTGCTCAAGAATCCCTTGTGGGGAAGTGGTATAAACAGGCAGGTCCAGGTAACTGTCGGTGTTTGTGAACTCATGAGCCAGTAATTTCCGTAGGAATTCTCCTGATCTCCCTCTGTAACTTCGGCAGAACCTCCCAGAGAAACAGTATAAATTATGGCATGAGATCGTGAGAATCCCTGTAGAAATTCTACCCCGTGCAACTAATTAGAGGGCAATTGAAGCTGCATGTAAGTTTCCAGTTCCAGGTCGGACTAACCCAGCATAAAGTGATTGACTTTCTTGTGTTTTTTAACGATTATTTTGGATCGACAACACAATATGACGTTTTAAAACGTGACATCTGGAGTGTTACGAATGTGTGCTAGAGACAAAACCGTTTCTACATATTAGTTGGTCTCATCTGGTGTTGCTGCACTCGAACAGTCAACCCATACTGAGTTAAAATGTGTCATTTTTATACTGATTATGGATATGATAATATTACTCCTTCAGGTGGGAAAGGCAATAAATGCATGAAATAAGCTTTGGCACTAAATGAACGAATTAAATAAACTTTGCTAATAAATTAAAGATTGAAGGAGCAATTGTGTGGGGAAGCAGAGGAAATTCATCAGATAAATTCAAGCTTCTTTTTGGAAGTGGGATTTGCTGAACTTGGGGATCGAATTAATTAAATAAACTCAGCACTGAAGCAAAGGGAGGGCAGAAACAAGACTGAATTATGTGTGCGCACCTTGGTCTAATTATTCCCTAACCTCTAACCCTGTTTCGTTTGAAGATTACATTTGATCCTGACTCCCCATTTGCAACACCACGAGAGATCAGCTATACAGTATATAAAAATGGACAAATGGTGGTTTCAAAATTGTAACCTTATCTTGGGGTTCAGACAAAGGTTATAAAATATTTGCTTTGCTCTAGTGGTTGATAACATCATCTGAACTTCTTGGTGAGATTATTAGCTTGTAATTGCTCTAAGGGATCCATTATTCTCTGTGTAATTTCACTACACTGAACGATTACATTTCTGAGCAGTAAAATTACCATTCACATGGAATAAGGATATTGATGTGCAGTTATATAGTTAAAAACTAATATTCAAAGGTCATAAGATCATTGGGTCACATGTTTCTGACATCTCACTGACCAGATGGATTTCATTATGGTAATTATATTATAAGCTTCTAATTACATCGACAGAATCAGTGGATATTTAAGTGAGCTAAAAAACATCTGCTATGTGGAGCTCTAAAATTAAGTTATGATTTACTTTTTACTTTCAGTGCTGTGTGAAGGAAACAAAAAGTGCTTATGTCCTGGCCAATTAACTTTGCAGGTTTTACTATGACAATTTCAATACGTAGGTTAAATTAAACAAACTGCAAATGGTAATGACATTAACAAGGCCTGCCATTGTCCAGTGAATCGGGTCAGACATGTAATTAGACTCTGCACATGAGGGATTTAAAATCAGCTCATATTGATCCAAGTATCTTTTTAGTTCCAATAGTGTTAGTATCAATTTTGTAAAAAAAAGAAACAGCTACATTTAATTGAAAGGAACATTTTCTGGGGCTTATTTTTGTGGACACTGTCTTAGAAATGTACTTCTCACTTGTTCAATGGAATTTGCTCGGTCTCCACCCAAGGTGCCATTTTCTACTGGGTGTCCACATAATTGAAAAAGGTTTTCTCCTGGTTTGGGAGAATTATGCAAATTAGGTTTTGGGTCATGAGCATTTCCCATTGGAACAGTGAAAAGGATAACATTGCACTGGTCTGTATTGATTTTAAAACATTCTCTTTTGTACAGGGGTAGTCTACATGAAAGCAGATGATATTTTTTAAAAATACAATACATTAAAAATAGTACAATTAATGAACATCATTGAACTAGTTAGAACATTATTGTGGCAATTTTTCTTTTCCATTTTTAGGTTATTCCACTGAAAAATACCAATAAAGGGTATCCAAACACTGCTGTAGTATTTAAAATGTTACAATGCTAAAAGGTTGATAATTATGCAAGACGTTGAAAGTTTATTTATCCACAACATTTTCCCAATTATTTTGTGATATATGCTGTAATAAACCCGCTGAAGGCTTAATAGGCAAATACACCACTCAGTATGTTAGTGAGCTAAACACATTGGAAAGTCCCAGATTTAATCCCCAGTCTGCATTATCTTAGCTGATCTCAGCTGTGGCAACCAACAGGAGTCTCACGTATGAGATACAAGCTCAGAAACTTAACTGGACCAGCCATATAAATACTGTGGCTACGAGAGCAGGTCAGAGGCTGGGTATTCTGCGGCGAGTGACTCACCTCCTGACTCCCCAAAGCCTTTCCACCATCCACAAGGCACAAATCAGGAGTGTGATGGAATACTCTTCACTTGCTTAGTTGAGTGCAGCTCCAACAACACTCAAGAAGCTCGAAACCATCCAAGATAAAGCAGCCCGCTTGATTGGCACCCCATCCACCACCCTAAACATTCACTCCCTTCACCACCGGCGCACAGTGGCTGCAGTGTGTACCATCCACAGGATGCACTGCAGCAACTCGACAAGGCTTCTTCGACAGCACCTCCCAAACCCGCGACCTCTACCACCTAGAAGGACAAGAGCAGCAGGCACATGGGAACAACACCACCTGCACGTTCCCCTCCAAGTCACACACCATCCCGACTTGGAAATATATCACCGTTCCTTCATCGTCGCTGGGTCAAAATCCTGGAACTCCCTTCCTAACAGCACAGTGAGAGAACCGTCACCACACGGACTGCAGCGGTTCAAGAAGGTGGCTCACCACCTCCTTCTCAAGGGCAATTAGGGATGGGCAATAAATACCGGCCTCGCCAGCGACGCCCACATCCCATGAACGAATAACAAAAAAGGCCTCCTCCTCTTACCTGAGGTAATCTCATTTATATGGAGATCTCCATTTCGTCCAGTACATTAAAACAGGGAAATGTCCCTATCCGAAGCCCACTAGCGCTGAAAAAAAACTTTTTGAAGATGGCAGCAATGCAGCAGTGTGGTGGAAGTGAGTACTTATTACATGGCTTTAATCTGCCCATCCCAAGTCCTGATGCTGAATTCATCACTACTTCAAAAGTTTCACAAAAAACAAAAATAAACTTAAAAAATGTGATTGGGTACAAATTTGGGAATCTCATATAAAACAGAATCTAATTTATTTTGTTGCTTGAAAGCAGAGCTTCCAGTCTTGGCCCATAATCAAGGTTGAGTTACTGGTTGTTTTTTTCATTTGTCTGCTTTTTTGGGCCTGTCTCAAATCATGAAATTGCTCATTTGCAAGTTTTCTATGTTGCTGTGAATGACAGATAAGAACATAAGAACATAAGAAATTGGAGCAGGAGTAGGCCAATCGGCCCCTCGAGCCTGCTCCGCCATTCAATAAGATCATGGCTGATCTGATCCCAACCACAAATCTAAAGAACACAAGAAGTCGGAGCAGGACCCGGCCACATAGCCCCTGGGCCCTCTCCGCCACCCACAGGGCATTGACCGATCCGAACTCAGCTTCATGTCCAATTTCCTGCCCGCTCCCCATAACCCCTAATTCCCTTTACTTCTAGGAAACTGTCTATTTCTGTTTTAAATTTATCTAATGATGTAGCTTCCACAGCTTCCTGGGGCAGCAAATTCCACAGACCTACCACCCTCTGAGTGAAGAAGTTTCTCCTCATCTCAGTTTTGAAAGAGCAGCCCCTTATTCTAAGATTATGCCCCCTAGTTCTAGTTTCACCCATCTTTGGGAACATCCTTACTGCATCCACCCGATCAAGACCCTTCACAATCTTATATGTTTCAATAAGATCGCCTCTCATTCTTCTGAACTCCAATGAGTAGAGTCCCAATCTACTCAACCTCTCCTCATATGTCCGCCCCCTCATCCCCGGGATTAACCGAGTGAACCTTCTTTGTACTGCCTCGAGAGCAAGTATGTCTTTTCTTAAGTATGGAGACCAAAACTGTATGCAGTATTCCAGGTGCGGTCTCACCAATACCTTATATAACTGCAGCAATACCTCCTTGTTTTTATATTCTATCCCCCTAGCAATAAAAGCCAACATTCCGTTGGCTTTCTTGATCACCTGCTGCACCTGCATACCAACTTTTTGATTTTCTTGCACTAGGACCCCCAGATCCCTTTGTACTGCAGTACTTTCCAGTCTCTCGCCATTAAGAAAATAACTTGCTCTCTGATTTTTCCTGCCAAAGTGCATAACCTCACATTTTCCAATATTATATTGCATCTGCCAAATCTCCGCCCACTCACCCAGCCTGTCTATATCCCCTTGCAGGTTTTTTATGTCCTCCTCACTCTCTACTTTCCCTCCCATCTTTGTATCATCTGCAAATTTTGATATGTTGCACTCGGTCCCCTCCTCCAAATCGTTAATATAGATTGTAAAGAGTTGGGGACCCAGCACCGACCCCTTTGGAACACCACTGGTTACTGGTTGCCAGTCCGAAAATGAACCATTTATCCCAACTCTCTGCTTCCTGTTTGATAACCAATCCTCCACCCATGCCAGAATATTACCCCCAATCCCGTGATTTTTTATCTTAAGTAATAATCTTTTATGTGGCACCTTGTCGAATGCCTTCTGGAAGTCTAAATACACTACGTCCACTGGTTCCCCTTTATCCACCCTATACGTTATATCCTCGAAGAACTCAAGCAAATTTGTCAGACATGACTTCCCCTTCATAAAGCCATGCTGACTTTGTCCTATTAAATTATGCTTATCTAAATGTTCCGTTACTGTCTCCTTAATAATAGACTCCAAAATTTTACCCACCACAGATGTTAAGCTAACTGGCCTATAATTTCCAGCCTTCTGCCTACTACCCTTTTTAAATAACGGTGTTACATTAGCAGTTTTCCAATCTGCCGGGACCTCTCCTGAGTCCAGGGAATTTTGGAAAACTATCACCAAAGCATCCACAATCCCTACTGCCACTTCCCTCAAGACCCTAGGATGGAAGCCATCAGGTCCAGGGGATTTATCCGCCTTGAGTCCCATTATTTTACTGAGTACCATCTCTTGAGTGATTTTAATCGTATTTAGCTCCTCCCCCCCGAGAGTCCCCTGTTTGTCCAGTGTTGGGATATTCTTAGTGTCCTCTACTGTAAAGACTGAAACAAAATATTTGTTCAGCATTTTTGCCATCTCCATGTTTCCCACCATTAATTTCCTGGTCTCATCCTCTAAGGGACCTATGTTTGCCTTAGCCACCCTTTTTCTTTTTATATAACTATAGAAACTCTTGCTATCTGTTTTTATATTTTTTGCTAATTTCTTTTCATAATCTAACTTCCCTTTCTTAATCAATCCTTTAGTTACTTTTTGCTGTCTTTTGAAGAATTCCCAATCTTTTATCCTCCCACTAAGTTTGGCTACCTTATATGTCCTTGTTTTTAGTCGGATACTATCCTTGATTTCTTTACTTAGTCACGGGTGGCTGTCATTTCTTTTACACCCTTTTTTCCTCAGTGGAATATATTTATTTTGAAAGTTGTAAAATAACTCCCTAAATGAACACCACTGCTCATGTACCGTCTTACCCTTTAATCTATTTTCCCAGTCCACTTTAATCAATTCCGCTCTCATACCATCATAGTCTCCTTTATTCAAGCTCAGTACGCTTGTTTGAGAATCAACCTTCTCACCCTCTAATTGGATATGGAATTCAACCATGTTGTGGTCGCTCGTTCCAAGGGGATCCTTAACTAGGACATTATTAATTAATCCTGACTCATTACACAGGACCAGGTCCAAGGTTGCCTGCCCCCTTGTAGGATCAGTTACATACTGCTCAAGAAATCCATCCCTGATGCATTCAATGAACTCGTCCTCAAGGCTGCTCTGCCCAATTTGATTTGTCCAGTTAATATGATAATTAAAATCCCCCATAATTATGGCTGTTCCCTTATTACATGCCCCGACTATCTCCTGATTAATACTTCTTCCAGCAGAGTTGCAACTATTAGGAGGCCTATATACTACGCCCACTAATGTTTTTTTTCCCTTATTATTCCTTATCTCCACCCAAACTGTTTCATTATCTTGATGCTTTGTCCCAATATCATTTCTCTGTATTACAGTGATTCCTTCCTTTATTAACATAGCCACCCCACCTCCCCTTCCTTCCTGCCTGTCCTTCCTGATTGTTAAATACCCTGGCATATTTAATTCCCAGTCGTTGTCACCCTGCAGCCATGTTTCTGTAATGGCCACAAGATCATACCCATACGTAGTTATTTGTGCCGTTAACTCGTCCATTTTATTACGAATGCTACGTGCATTCAGATAAAGAACTTTCAAATCTGTTTTGTGACGCTTAGTTCCTGCTTTTTCCTTTTTTAACACTTTACCTATTACTCCATACCTTCTGTCCCTTCCTGTTACGCTTTCCTCTCTCTCCCTGCTCAGGTTCCCAACCCCCTGCCACTTTAGTTTAAACCCTCCCCAACAGCACTAGCAAACACTCCTCCTAGGACAGCGGTCCCGGCCCTGCCCAGGTGCAGACCGTCCGGTTTGTACTGGTCCCACCTCCCCCAGAACCGTTTCCAGTGTCCCAGGAATTTGAATCCCTCCCCCTTGCACCATTCCTCTAGCCACATATTCATTTGAAATATCCTCCTATTTCTACTCTGACTAGCACGTGGCACTGGCAGCAATCCTGAGATTACTACCTTTGAGGTCCTATTTTTTAATTTACCTCCTAACTCCCTATATTCTGCTTTTAGGACCTCATCCCCTTTTTTACCTATATCGTTGGTGCCTATGTGCACCACGACAGCTGGCTGTTCGCCCTCCCCCTCCAAAATGTTCTGTAGCCGCTCCGAGACATCCTTGATCCTTGCACCAGGGAGGCAACACACCATCCTGGAGTCTCGGTTGCGGCCGCAGAAACGCCTGTCTATTCCCCTTACAATTGAGTCCCCTATCACTATAGCTCTGCCACTCTTTTTCCTCCCAGCCTGTGCAGCAGAGCTACCCGTGGTGCCAGGAAGTTGGCTGCTGCTGCCTTCCCCTGATAAGTCATCCCCCCCTATAGAAGGAGTTAAGGAAGAGGTTATTAAAGATATTCAGTCATTGGAGGGGTCACAGAGAAGGGCGACACGGTTGATCCCAGAGCTTAATAAAACGATGTATGAAGAAAGGTTTTATAGCAGGTAGTGTTTTTTTTAAGTGAACCTCGGTCCCTACTATAGTTAACATTTTCTAATTTCAACGTAATTTAAAAGGGGTAACTAAGCTAAGGCAAGTCATGGCAGCAGACCTCGCACCCGTGACATGCCCCTCCTGCAAGATGTGGGAAGTCATGGACACGACCAGTGTCCCTGCCGACCATGTGTGCAGGAAGCGTGTCCACCTGCAGCTACTGACCGATCGTATCTCGGAGCTGGAGCTGCGGGTGGATTCTCTGTGGAGCATCCGCGATGCAGAGAAACTCGTGGATAGCACGTTTAGCGAGTTGGTCACACCGCAGGTAAAGGGTGTACAGGCAGGAGGTGAATAGGTGACCACCAGGCAGAGTAAGAGGTGCAGGCAGGTAGTGCAGGGGTCCCCTGTGGCCATCCCCCTCTCAAACAGGTATACCGTTTTGGATACTGTTGGGGGAGATGGCTCACCAGGGGAAGGTGACAGCGGCCAGGTTCATGGCACCGTGGCTGGCTCTGCTGCACAGGAGGGCAGGAAAAAGAGTGGCAGAGCTATAGTGATAGGGGACTCGATTGTAAGGGGAATAGACAGGCGTTTCTGCGGATGCAACCGAGACTCCAGAATGGTATGTTGCCTCCCTGGTGCAAGGGTCAGGGATGTCTCGGAGCGGCTGCAGGACATTCTGGAGGGGGATGGTGAACAGCCAGTTGTCGTGGTGCATATAGGTACCAACGATATAGGTAAAAAACGGGATGAGGTCCTACAAGCTGAATTTAGGGAGCTAGGAGTTAAACTAAAAAGTAGGACCTCAAAGGTAGTAATCTCAGGATTACTACCAGTGCCACAGGCTAGTCAGAGTAGGAATGACAGGATAGCTAGGATGAATACGTGGCTTGAGAGATGGTGCAAGAGGGAGGGATTCAAATTCCTGGGCCATTGGAACCGGTTCTGGGGGAGGTGGGACCAGTACAAATTGGACGGTCTGCATCTGGGCAGGACTGAAACCAATGTCCTAGGGGGAGTGTTTGCTAGTGCTGTTGGGGAGGGTTTAAACTAATGTGGCAGGGGGATGGGAACTGATGCAGGAAGTCAGTGGGAAGTAAAGTGGTGACAGAAACAAAAGGCAGTAAGGGAGAGTGTACAAAACATGACCGGACAGATAGTCTGAGAAAGCAGGGCAAAGACCAAGGGAAGTCTAGATTAAATTGCATTTATTTCAATGCAAGAAGTCTGATGGGCAAGGCAGATGAACTCAGGGCATGGATGGGTACATGGGACTGGGATGTTATAGCTATTACTGAAACATGGCTAAGGGAGGGGCAGGACTGGCAGCTCAATGTTCCAGGGTACAGATGCTATAGGAAAGATAGAGCAGGAGGTAAGAGAGGAGGGGGAGTTGCGTTCTTGATTAGGAAGAACATCACGGCAGTAGTGAGAGGGGATATATCCGAGGGTTCGCCCACTGAGTCTATATGGGTAGAACTGAAAAATAAGAAGGGAGAGATCACTTTGATAGGATTGTACTACAAACCCCCAAATAGTCAACGGGAAATTGAGGAGCAAATATGTAAGGAGATTACAGACAGCTGCAAGAAAAATAGGGTGGTAATAGTAGGGGACTTTAACTTTCCCAACATTGACTGGGACAGCCATAGCATTAGGGGCATGGATGGAGAGAAATTTGTTGAGTGTATTCAGGAGGAATTTCTCATTCAGTATGTGGATGGCCCGACTAGAGAGGGGGCAAAACTTGACCTCCTCTTGGAAAATAAGGAAGGGCAGGTGACAGAAGTGTTAGTGAGGGATCACTTTGGGACCTGTGATCATAATTCCATTAGTTTTAAGATAGCTATGGAGAATGATAGGTCTGGCCCAAAAGTTAAAATTCTAAATTGGGGAAAGGCCAATTTTGATGGTATTTGACAGGAACTTTCAGAAGTTGATTGGGAGAGTCTGTTGGCAGGCAAAGGGACGTCTGGTAAGTGGGAGGCTTTCAAAAGTGTGTTAAACAGGGTTCAGGGTAAGCACATTCCTTATAAAGTGAAGGGCAAGGCTGGTAGAAGTAGGGAACCTTGGATGACTCGGGAGATTGAGGCCCTAGTCAAAAAGAAGAAGGAGGCATATGACATGCATAGGCAGCTGGGATCAAGTGGATCCCTTGAAGAGTATAGAGATTGCCAGAGTAGAGTTAAGAGAGAAATCAGGAGGGCAAAAAGGGGACATGAGATTGCTTTGGCAGATAAGGCAAAGGAGAATCCAAAGAGCTTCCACAAATACATAAAGGGCAAAAGAGTAACTTGGGAGAGAGTAGAGCCTCGAAAGGATCAACAAGGTCATCTATGTGCGGAACCACAAGAGATGGGTGAGATCCTAAATGAATATTTCACATCGGTATTTACGGTTGAGAAAGGCATGGGTGTTAGGGAACTTGGGGAAATAAATAGTGATGTCTTGAGGAGTGTACATATTACAGAGAGGGAGGTGCTGGAAGTCTTAACGCGCATCAAGGTAGATAAATCTCCGGGACCTGATGAAATGTATCCCATGACGTTATGTGAGGTTAAGGAGGAAATTGCGGGTCCCCTAGCAGAGATATTTGAATCATCGACAGCTACAGGTGAGGTGCCTGAAGATTGGAGGGTAGCAAATGTTGTGCCTTTGTTTAAGAAGGGCGGCAGGGAAAAGCCTGGGAACTACAGACCGGTGAGCCTGACATCTGTAGTGGGTAAGTTGTGAGAGGGTATTCTGAGGGACAGGATCTACAGGCATTTGGAGAGGCAGGGACTAATTAGGAACAGTCAGCATGGTTTTGTGAGAGGAAAATCATGTCTCACGAATTTGATTGAGTTTTTTGAAGGGGTAACCAAGAAGATAGATGAGGGCTGTGCAGTAGACGTGGTCTACATGGACTTCAGCAAAGTATTTGACAAGGTACCGCATGGTAGGTTGTTACATAAGGTTAAATCTCATGGGATCCAAGGTGAGGTAGCCAATTGGATACAAAATTGGATTGACGACAGAAGACAGAGGGTGGTTGTAGAGCGTTGTTTTTCAAACTGGATGCCTGTGACCAGCGGTGTGCCTCAGGGATCGGTGCTGGGTCCGCTGTTATTTGTTATTTATATTAATGATTTGGATGAGAATTTAGGAGGCATGGTTAGTAAGTTTGCAGATGACACCAAGATTGGTGGCATTGTGGACAGTGAAGAAGGTTATCTAGGATTGCAACGGGATCTTGATAAATTGGGCCAGTGGGCCGATGAATGGCAGATGGAGTTTAATTTAGATAAATGTGAGGTGATGCATTTTGGTAGATCAAATCGGGCCAGGACCTACTCCGTTAATGGTAGGGCGTTGGGGAGAGTTATAGAACAAAGAGATCTAGGAGTACAGGTTCATAGCTCTTTGAAAGTGGAGTCACAGGTGGATAGGGTGGTGAAGAAGGCATTCAGCATGCTTGGTTTCATTGGTCAGAACATTGAATGCAGGAGTTGGGATGTCTTGTTGAAGTTGTACAGGGCATTGGTGAGGCCACACTTGGAGTACTGTGTACAGTTCTGGTCACCCTATTATAGAAAGGATATTATTAAACTAGAAAGAGTGCAGAAAAGATTTACTAGGATGCTACCGGGACTTGATGGTTTGACTTATAGGGAGAGGTTGGATAGACTGAGACTTTTTTCCCTGGAGAGTAGGAGGTTAAAGGGTGATCTTATAGAAGTCTATAAAATAATGAGGGGCATAGATAAGGTCGATAGTCAAAATCTTTTCCCAAAGGTAGGGGAGTCTATAACGAGGGGGCATAGATTTAAGGGGAGAGGGGAGAGATACAAAAGGGTCCAGAGGGGCAATTTTTTCAGTCAAAGGGTGGTGAGTGTCTGGAACGAGCTGCCAGAGGCAGTAGTAGAGGCGGGTACAATTTTGTCTTTTAAAAAGCATTTGGACAGTTACATGGGTAAGATGGATATAGAGGGATATGGGCCAAGTGCAGGCAATTGGGACTAGCTTAGTGGTATAAACTGGGCGACATGGACATGTTGGGCCGAAGGGCCTGTTTCCATGTTGTAACTTCTATGATTCTATGATTCTATGATTGTCTGGTCCACACTTCTGCCAAGTGAGGTTCCCTGTTGGCTGCACAAACTTGGAAACTTCCCCTTCTGAGTGTCATTAAAGCCCACATTGATCTGTGCTCTCCCAATATCCACATACATGCATTTTGAAGCATGAATCACTAAGTTGCAATCAGGAGCAGAAACCCTGGCTGGTTTCTCCCCATCTATCTAGGAACACTGAAGCCCTGAAGATTGTAAAGCCCAATCATTATCTCACCTGAGCTGAGCTCATTGCAGAGTGGGAATTGATCCTGCTATCTGCCTGATGTATTTGGCTCAGTGCCACAGTATGCAATATTTACCCACTGAGTTGTTGAGAGAACAGATTATTTATCTTTCTCAGTTGGTCAACAGACAATCTGAAGACAGGATTTGCAACATGGTCATATAACTTGTGTTGAAAAATATCACTGCATCCCAAAAATATCATTGCACCATTTGTGCTCGATTCCCGTGTAAAAAAGATAACATGGTTCTTCCAGCTCTTCTTCTAATTGGCCAGTTTGTCTTTAAATAGAATGTTCAAATAAAGATGTCCCTGATTAATTTTATCCATATGGCTTATAGAATCCATAATCTAGGTATAGCATTGCTCTTGATCTACCTCTGTGGTTCAGGATTCCACAGTATAATTCACCTATTCCTCTATCTTTTTCTAACTGTATAAATTGCTTTTTTTGAGCCAAACTCTCCAATCTCCCATTTATTACCCAAGAACTCAATGTAGCTACATATATAGCATTGCCATTTTTATGTGAGTGCATAATTCTGTAGCGCATACACATAATACACACTTCACATGCATATTAATGTTCCCATTTCCACCTTTCCAGATACTAATCTATTAATACTTCACCTAAACAAGTCAGTTTATCACCTCATTATTCATTAACTATGAAAGTTTAACCAGTGTGCATGTTGTTAAAATTATTCTTTAAAGCAACAAACATTTTTAAGTAAGTTTAATCATATTACGATGTTCTTTAGTGTAATCTTTTCAAACTGAAGAAAGACCCTCCTCTTTTGGAGGGTTATGATGCTGCAGGTGTCAGCACCTCATCCACGTGGCCAATCTTCATCTGTGAACTTAACTATGAGCTTTGGCAGGCTGGTTGTCCATGGGAGCATCACAGCTGAGCCCCATTCAGTCCTCATCCAACATACACATAATACACTTTCCATCGAGAATCATTGAATAACAATCAGGTCTGGTAGCCTTACCTGATATTTCCTCTCCAAACCCACGGTACCATTAAAGCCAGAACATTGAACAAATCCTGGTCGTGAGATTTTCAATTATGATTAGTTTAACAGAGGTTAACTCACACCAAAAACATATACACGGCTGACACAATCTGTTGCAAATGCCTGGACAAGCCTTTACTTTATTCTCCATTTCATCAGTCTAAAATCACATTGTAGAGACATTGGAATACTATTTTTTTTATTAATCTAACAAATGATTCTTACACAGTAACATAATAATAATTTCAAGCAGGGAAAGACTTTCGGTCCATCCAGTCCACCTATCCACAGTATTCTTGTGTTCAGAAAAATTTAGCTACATTTTGGTGCCCCTCAAACTGACAAGATCATGATGGGGGGGCGGGGTGCAATGGATGTATTCCACAGTACATCTGAGGAGGAGGCACATCACCATTCGCAGCAGGCACGGTATACAGTTCTGGGATCTGCAGTTGCACAAGACAGAGGTGTACAACAAGGACCTGGAGAAGAGCAGAGAGGGGACCAACGGAGGGGCTGAGGCCGCAGGAGGCATTACCCACGTGAGAGGGTCTGCAGGCAGAGGCTGAGCCTCCTGGACCACTCTGAGGAGCAATGCCTATGCAGGCTAAGGTTGAGTTGGCAGGTGGTCGCAGACATCTGCAGCCTCCTTCATGAATAACTGCTCCCAGTTTGGCCTGGTGGGCAGTTGAATTCACCACTGCCCTCAATTTCATCATCTCCAGATCCTTCCAGGGCACCACCAGTGACATTTCCAGGGTGTGACAGTTGTCTGCACAGAAGTGTATGAGACAGGCGATGGATGGCTTGTTTGCCAGGGCATCGCCTGAGAGGACAGTGGGTTTCAACTCTCTGGCTGGCTTCCCACAGGTGCAGGACGCAATTGATTGCACACACGTAGCAATCTGAGGACCTCCACATGAGCCAGGACTGTTCATAAAGAGAAAGGGCTATCAATCCATCAATGTACAGCTCGTGTGTGGCCACCAGAGGAGGTTTCTGCATGTGTGTGCCAGATTCCCTGATAGCTGCCATGATTCATTCACTTTGCACGAGTCCGACATTCCGGATCCCTTCCACACAGAAGACAGCCTTAAGGACTGGCTCCTTGGAGAAAAGGTATACCCCTTGCAGACGTGGCTCATGACAACTGTGAGAAACCCCACCAACGAGGCACAGCAGCGATACAACCAGAGCCACATCACCACCAGGTCTGTCATTGAACAAGACATAGGAATGTTGAAGATGCACTTCAGGTGCCTGGATCGATCTGGGGGATCCCTTCAGTACTCACCAGCGAAGGTGTCCACAATAATCATCGTGTGATGCGACCTGCACAAAATAGCGCAGCAGAGAGGGTTACAGGTGGAGGAGGTTGAATGCACTCATCAAGCATCCTCATCTGGCGGCAACATTGAAGAAGAGGAAGAGAATGAAGAGGAGGAGGACAACGACAATGAATAGGAGGAGAAGGAGGAAAATGAAGATGGGGAACCCATCGCCAGAGCAGCGATGTACATTGCTGCCCATGATGCCATGGATTCCCTCATCTCTAACAGGATCTCATAATGAAGTGCGCAAATTGAAGAATTTGAGCTAATCAGGCCACCTGGAACAACCTCCACCACCAACCCGGCACCACCCCCACCACCCCCCCGCCCCCACTTTGTACAAAACAGTCCTTCAACCACGCGTGCACCCATTGTACACCCGCCCAAAATGGGTGTCGTCATGTCTTGGCATTAATGAAATGGCGATTTCACACACGCGACGCAGTAATGGCCAAGACGTGGCAGTGGTGATAATGATTAAATTTAATGTGCCATAACAATCAAAATTTTTTAAAGAACAACATGGCATCTCATCACACACCCATGTGCATACCCTTGGTGAACTACAATTGCTTAGCATTTCTCTTTCTACCTCTTTTACGTGGTGCATTCCCTGTGGCTTCTGCAGAGGTAGTGGCAGGTTGCTCAGATACCTGCCCTGTCTGCTGAGATGCTTTTGGCCAATGAACTCTCAGTTTTGGAGTGCCTGCAGGCCCCGCCAAAGACTGCTCCACTTGGATCTGTGCAGGGGCAGATTCAGCCATCAGGAGAGGAGGCAGCATTGCGGGTACTGGTTGAGGGGGGAAGCAACGGATGAGATGTGGGAGCGCTTTGAGTGGAGTCCCCACTTTCAGGTCCCCTTTCGTCATCATCCCTCTCCCAGGCCAGCGCAACATCTGCTGGACAGCAGGTTTGTGAGCAGGTGTGCTGCATTGTAAGGCCACAGATAAGGTATCTGTCAGCGTGTTTAAGGTAGCAGACATGTTGGCATCCAGAGTCTGCACGGCCGCTAACATGGCCTGCAAGGACTCATTTGACATCCATACTTGATGCTCAATGGAGGCTGCCACTCTGTCCATCGCAGACATGCTCACACTTACCTGCACCAACAATCCACTGGCGATGGAGTTGGACTCCTCCATCCAATCCGCTATTATGGAGAATGTGCATGGCACATTTTCCAGATGTGGAGCTGTACCTCTAACATTCTCATTCTCAACGATGGTCCCCGGGGTTCAGCATCTGTGTCCAACTGAGCAAAGCTCAGTGCGAGAGGAGTGCACCCCCCCAACGCAGACTCTCCACAGCTACCCCTGCCACCAGTGCCTGCTTCTGCACACTTGTGAGTGTTGAATCACCAGGTGACATCCCAACTAACTGTTTAATATGACCCACTGAAGTGCCAGTCTCTGCACTGGTGTATGGCTGGATGTCCTGTGATGATGCACCCTCAGAAGAATGAGATCCTCTGAGGCATCGATGTCTTCCATCTCGGCTCTTTCCTCTTGAAGACAATCTTTTCACTGACCATACTGAGGTCTGGAACAGTTCACTCATTGATAAAATCAATTTATCACGTGTGTGAAAGATGTTAAAGTTCTGTCACCAGCCATTTGCACGTTACCAGTTTCTCCACCTCTGACGGATAGGCATGCAATGGTCTGACTTATCCTCATGGCCTCCCCCTCTGCACCTGTGAGCTGGACTATTTGTGGTAGTCTACCTCCAGTTTTGGTCCTCTCCCTTGCATTTTGTGCTCTCTTCTACAAGGGGAGAAAGAACAGACCTTTGAGTGACTGAAGGTGATATTTTCACCATATGATTGCATTGCTTTGGGTGAGGCTGACAATGGAAGAGATGCATCAGAGGGTGACTATCAGACAGATACATCATCACGTTGCATCAGAAATGGAGTGAGTGGCAGTGGTGGGTGAATAAAAGGGGAGGTGAGGAAGTGCACAGAAAGTGAAGGATGGTTGATGCTGTAACTTAAGTGGGTGTAAAGAGTTATGTGATGGAGTAGGCGTGCCAACATAGAGTGAAGAGGGGGGGAGGGTCTTGTTGTACAACACAGGATGTGGGTGAATCAGCAAATGTACTCAAATTCCTGACCTGGTTAGGTCATTAAACCGCTTCCTGCACTGCAGCAAAACCTGGACACTGTGCTCCTGCTGCTCACCTCTTCTGCTACCTCCAGCCATGCCTTCTTGGTGGCAGAATCAGGTTTCTTCCTCCGATCACTTGGGTAGAAGACCTCCCTTCTGGTTCTCACTGCACCCAGCAGCACTTCAAGTGAATCATCCATGAACTTGGGTGCTGCCCCTGAACTCTTTGAATCCATGGCTTTCTTTCCTCCTTTCTCCCCCAAAATCCATTTTTGCATTGGCCCTTTAAGTAGTGAACTTTAGATTGCGTCATTCAGATGTACTTTACTTTCGGATTTCCCATGCGATTATCTACCCACCCGCTGAGTTCCTGGCGCCAGGTAAAAATCATGCCCCGCATCTTTGCAACTTCTAGTGGCTGGTTGCAGAGTAGCACTGCCAGAAATCTGGGAGCAGGTCACCTGCCTTGCTCAGTCATGGAATGGCGTGTGGTGCAAAAAAATATCAATTTTACCCCTAACATGTTGCCTTCTCTAGATGCAGTTTTACAGGAGATTCACTAGAGAGAGTGTGCTAAGCATTAAAAAAGCAGTAGTTGATGAGTATTTTATGTTGGGATCAAGTAAATTGTTTGATGTATTTGAATTCTATGATTGAATGAGAGTTATGCTTTTATCTACAAATATATGTGTAATGTTTACGAGCAAGGTGGGAATTCATTCATGTATTAACCATTAAAGTGGTACCATTGAGTTATCTTATTTGAATGTGATCAAGATACCAGCACTGGAGACAACATAATTCATTCAGCAGCAATCATGTTTAACCCATAAAATCATATCAAAAATCGATCTGGTTAGGTATATGATATAACTATATCAATTTTCAGACTTCTAGTCCTTCAATATTTAATAAAAAGAGCCTTTGAAGCTGCTTTCAATTGATCAGAAGCCATTTTTTTTATTATGACGCCCACTTTCAAAACAGACAGTGGATCCTATGAGGCAGAGAAAATGGGTAAGTAAAGCATTTTAAACTTTAAATAGAATAGTATATTAGAAATAAAAAGTAAATTAAAATAAATAACAAATATAAGAGGAGATTTTAAAAAACTGCAAATGCTGGCAATGTGAAGTGAAACAGAAAGTGTTGTAAATACATAGCAGTCCCTTCGTCTAAAAGGAGGAAAGATGAGTTAACATTTTGGGTGTAGATTCCGTAGCTTTCTACTTTTATTTAAGATAGAGAGAAATAGAGAAAAATAAATCATTTTTAGTGTTTATTTTTGGTGTGTGGGTTGATATTGCAATAATAAATCTACTTCTGACATTAGGGCATCATTGTTATTGTATTTTTAGGCTTTGTGTTTAATAATCATAATGTGTGATGTAAAAGATGACTGGCCCAGAGAAACTGAAACAGAAGCAGCTGGCAGTCTAAGACTGTAGATTGTCCATTCAAGAGTTCATTTCTCTAGTTTAAGGTTAACATTTCAGCAATAAAGGTGATCCTGACATTGAAATAGCTCAATTAGCATAACATTTGTATTAATTGAGTGTCACAGTTTATGAACTGAAAATATGTAAACTGGCCAGTCCAGGGAGCCTTCTAAGTCTTTGGACCTGCCGATAGTCTAAGGGTTAAATCTTCACAACTTCTGTATTTGAACCGACTGTTAAGAATATTCCCTTGCTAAACAGCTGCTCTGGAGCTGTGAGTAGACTGGCATTAAGTGAGAATAGATGTGCTCTGCTTGCATTACTGCTTGGTCTTGTCAAGAAGTGTGTCCCCATGGAGCTCAGCATAATTTTAATTTCTACATGTTGATGTGAACTAATTTTCTTAGTTGGTAAATTTGTGCTGGTCACAAAATTCAGTTTGAAAAATTAACTGTAGTTTCCAATTAAATGTTGAAATTAAAAAGATGCCAGGATTCAATGGTGATATCTGGGAAGTGCATTTGTGCTTGCCATCAGTACAAAGTTATTCCACAAAGCTTGCAGTTCATTTAAAAAAATTGAGACAACCTTCAATTGGTCACTGGGTAAATGTATCATGTGGTATGGTGTAATACTGAATGATATTCAATTCAAACCCTGATCAGTGGAGTGGGGAGGTAGATACTATGGTTTCATGGGGGTGGTTCATATAGCTCATCCCTGGAGTCTAGGAAGATGGCAATTAC
The DNA here is from genome assembly GCF_035084215.1 of Heptranchias perlo. Classification (NCBI taxonomy): domain Eukaryota; kingdom Metazoa; phylum Chordata; class Chondrichthyes; order Hexanchiformes; family Hexanchidae; genus Heptranchias; species Heptranchias perlo. The sequence goes on from NC_090335.1 coordinate 38,674,059, forward strand.
ATGATATGCAGCTGAGAATGGTGGCGATTAGTAATTCTCTTTAGATTACTATTGTATAATCTTATTAAATGGTTTAATTTATCTGAGAAAGAATAGGTAGCAACCATGAGTTGTTCCCTGCAGTGTTAACGTTTCCTTCATCATTCTTCGGAATATGGGCATCGCTGGAACCGCCGCAGTCGGTGTGGTGAAGGTACTCCCAAAATGCTGTTAGGTAGAGAGTTTCAGGATTTTGACCCAGCGACGAGGAAGGAATGGCGATATATATCCATATCGGGATGGGGTGTGACTTGGAAGGGAACTTGCAGGTGATGGTGTCCCCATACACCTACTGTCCTTGTCCTTCTAGATGGTGGAGGTTGCGGATTTGGGAGACTCTGCCGAAAGAGCCTTGACAACTTGCTGCAATGCATCCTGTAGATAGTACACATGGCAGCCACAGTGTATCAGGCTGCAGAGGGAGTGAATATTTAAGCTCGTGGATGGGGTGCCGCTCAAGCGGACTGGTTTATCGTGGATGGTGTTGAGTTTCTTGAGTTTTGTCGCAACTTCACCCATCCAGGTAAGTGGAGAGTATTCCATCACATTCCTGACTTGTGCCTTGTAGATGTAGGAGAGGCTATGGGGAGTCAGGAAGGGAGTCACTCACCTCAGAATACCCAGCCTCTGACCTGCTATTGTAGCATGGCATTTATGTGGCTGGTCCAGTTAAGTTTCTGGTCAATAGTAGCCCCCAGGATGTTGATGGAACGGGACCTGAAGCCATGATCCCAAGCCTCCACAGCTTTTTATTTGCCAGCAAAGAAATAGAGTAGCACTCATGCCACTGGAAGTTTTCAGTAGGACATATGGGCGTAGCCTGCATCAGTCAGTCCAGTTTATAGGTGCATCTACTGAGTCATTGATATCCTGTTTTCCAGGGCTCATGGCTACATTGTCTTTTCAATGGATGCCAGGGAACATTGATTAAGGAGAATATTTTAGCGAGGGAGAAAGAGGATGTCCTGCAGAGGTCAAGGACAGAATCCATTTGGTTAGAGTTAAGAAACAATAGAAGTACCATTACACTACTGGTGTATTCTATAGGCCACCAACTAGTGAGAAGGATAAAGAGGAACAAATTTGCAGGGAAATTACAGAGAGGTGCAAGAGCCAGAGAGTAGTGATAATGGGGGACTTCAACTATCCTAATATAGACTGGGATAGTAATAATGTAAGGGGCAAAGAGGGGGTTTGAAGTGTGTTCAGGAGAACTTCCTTGACCTGAATGTTTCCAGCCCAATGAGGAAGGAGGTATTGCTGGATTGGTTCTGGGGAATGAGGTGGGTCAAGTGGAGCAAATGTCAGTGGGGGAATATTTAGGGAACAGTGATCATAGTATCATAAGGTTTAGATTAGTTATCGAAAAGGAAAAGGAGTACTCTAGAGTAAAAATACTCAATTTGAGGAGGGCCAATTTCAGTGGGATGAGAACGCAGATCTGGTCCGGGTAAATTGGAATCAAAGATTGTCAGGCAAAACAGTAACTGAACAATGGGTGGCCTTTAAAGAGGAGATGGTTCAGGTACAGTCTAGGTACATGCTCATGAGGGAGATAGGTAGGGCAACTAAAGCCAGAGCTCCCTGGATGACAAAAGATATAGAGAGTAAGATGAAGCAGCAAAAAGGGGCGTATGACAGATGTCAGGTTGATAATACAAGTGAGAACCAGAGAGGAAGTGAAAAAGGAAATAAGAGGGGCAAAGAGAGAGTATGAGAATAGACCGGTGGCTAACATAAAAGGGAATCCAAAAGTCTTCTAAAGGCATATAAACAGTAAATGGGTAGTAAGAGGAGGGGCGGGACTGATTAGGGACCAAAAAGGAGATCTAATCTTGGAGGCAGAGGGCATGGCTGAGGTACTAAATCAGTACTTTGAATCGGTCTTTAGCAAGGAAGAAGATGCTGCCAAAGTCACAGTAACAGAAGAGGTAGTTGAGACATTGGATGGACTAAAGATTGAAAAAGAGGAGGTACTAGAAAGGCTGGCAATACTTAAAGTAGATAAATCACCAGGTCCGGAAGGGATGCATCCTAGGTTGCTGAGGGAAATACGGATGGAAATTGTGGAAGTACTGGCCATAATCTTCCAATCATCCTTCGATACGAGGGTGGTGCCAGAGGACTGGAGAATTGTAAATGTTATACCTGTTTTGTTAGCCACCAGTCTATTCTTATACTCTCTCTTTGCTCCTCTTATTTCCTTTTTCACTTCTCCTCTGAACTTTCTATATTCAGCCTGTTGTTCAAAAAAGGGTGTAAGGATAAACCCAGCAACTACAGGCCAGTTAGTTTAACCTCAGTGGTGGGGAAACGTTTAGAAATGATAATCCGGGACAAAATTAACAGTTACTTGGACAAGTGTGGATTAATTAAGGAAAGCCAGCATGGATTTGTTAAAGGCAAATTGTGTTTCACTAACTTGATTAAGTTTTTTGATGAGGTAACAGAAAGGGTCGATGTGGTTGATGTTGTGTATATGGACTTTCAAAAGGTGTTCGATAAAATGCCACATAATAGGCTTGTCATCAAAGTTAAAGCCCATGGAATAAAAGAGGCAGTGGCAGCATGGATACAAAATTGGCTAGGTGACAGGAAACAAAGAGTAGTGGTGAATGGTTGCTTTTCAGACTGGAGTGAGGTATACAGTGGTGTTCCCTAGGGGTTGGTACTAGGACCACTGCTTTTCTTGGTATGTGTTAATGACTTGAACTTGGGTGTACAGGGCACAATTTCAAAATTTGCAGATGACACAAAACTTGGAAGTGTATTAAACAGTGAGGAGATAGTAATAGACATCAAGAGGACATAGACAGGCTGGTGGAATGGGCGGACATGTGGCAGATGAAATTTAGTGCAGAAAAGTGCAAAGTGATACGTTTTGGTAGAAAGAACGAAGAGAGGCAATATAAACTAAAGGGTACAAGTCTAAAAGGTGTACAGGAACAAAGAGATCTGGGGGTATGTGTGCACAAATCGTTGAAGGTGGCAGGGCGGGTTGAGAAAGCAGTTAAAAAAGCATACGGGATCCTGGGCTTTATAAATAGAGGCATAGAGTACAAAAGCAAGGCAGTCATGATGAACCTTAATAAAACACTAATTCAGCCACAACTGGAGTATTGTGTCCAATTCTGGGCTCCGCACTTTAGGAAGGTTTGAAGGCCTTAGAGAGCATGCAGAAGAGATTCACTGGTATGGTTCCAGGGATGAAGGACTTCAGTTACGTGGATAGACTGGAGAACCTGGAGTTGTTCTCCTTAGAGCAAAGAAGGTTGAGAGGAGAGTTGATAGAGGTGTTCAAAATCATGAAGGGTCTAGAAAGAGTAGATAGAGAGAAACTGTTCCCATTGGCGGAAGGATCAAGAACTAGAGGACATAGATTTAAGGTGATTGGCAAAAGAACCAAAGGCGACATGAGGAAAAACTTTTTTACGCAGCGGGTGGTTATAATCTGGAATGCTCTGCCTGAGGGGGTGGTGGAGGCAGATTCAATCGTGGCTTTCAAAAGAGAATTGGATAAGTACTTGAAAGAAGAAATTTGCAGGGCTGTGGGGAAAGGGCGGGGGAGTGGGACTAGCTGGATTGCTCTTGCAGAGAGTCGGCAAGGACCCAACAGGCTGAATGGCCACCTTCCATTTTATGATTCTATGATTCTTTGCTCTTCTTTCTTGTCTGTATAATTTTATTATAACATTGAGGATGTTAAAGGGCCATACTAATTATACATAATTTAAATATAGTAACTTGGGTTAGTAATAAAATAAATTTTCTTCTATAATTCAAAATCCATAAAAGATACTTTTATGTATACATCTATAAGTATTGTGTAACCTATGATGTGCTGTGATACAACATGGAAAGATTGGAAAAGCTCATTGTCCTATGTTTAGAGAATAGTATGTTGTATGTTAAAAATAAAACAGGTTTTGGTCCAACATAAATGCTCAATAAAGCATATGTTTTATACATGACCCTCTTAAATCCCCCATGCAGGAGTAAAGTACCATTGTTATCGCTTTGTTTTACAATACAGTTAATTCCCATGTTCTTGAGTTTTAAATTTGTCTCTGTAACACACCCAGAATGAATGTTAATATCATACGGTTTAATAAGTACCACCTGACAACAGATCTCTCTCTTAATGTCTGGGTAAAATTATTCATAGACTTTGGAACAAAGCACTGACAATCCCACAGCTAAACTAGTTTTTTTTTTATTTTTAATGCTGCCTCTACCACTCGTCACAAGAAATAAATCATTTATAGTTAAGATACACATAGGGATAAAGGGAGTTGTGAGGTAGAACTGCTTTTGTAATACAGATTATTGGATTTACGATGAGTATAGCCAGCAATGGTTGATACAAAGCACTCAGACCTGACAAATTACAGTAATAAAGTTGTGTTTTTCTTGTCTGGATGGTAATATCATTTTGCCGTGTATTAAAAAGGTGCCTAGAGAATTAGCATTTCTCTTCATTCTTTTTCCTAAAGATTTAATGAAGTGTTGACAAGAAGAATAATATATAAATAAAAAAGTGACTGTGAGAATGCTGATGCTTACATAATCAGTAAATGGTTTCAGCAAATTTCAAATCAAACAAATATAGTTTAGGAAAAAATGGAAGAAATGTTCATGATAAATTGTATAAAGCAAGAATCAATAGTTTTGTTTTCAAAAAAAATACTTTATTCATAAAATTTGCAGCAATACATACAATACAGTTGTCATATCACATTCCAAATGTACACAATACAGTTAATACAATTTGCAGGTTACATCAAGTACAGTTCAAATATGATTCCAACAATACGGTTACACATTGTACATAATTACAGTTCATGACCCTCCAGGGTGCCTCATTGCATCACACGCAATACAGATTATTGGTTACAGGTATGTTACAGATTCATTACAGGTACATTACATCAATTTGAATTTTACATTCTGCCCGAGGGTTTTTTTTCCCTGATTGCATCCCCTCGGTATACAGTGGCGGGAAGGCTCTAAACGGTTGCCTTTCCCCACCGAGCCTTTGCGGCGTCCGCACCTAGCTTCAGTGCATCCCAGAGCACGTAATCCTGGACCTTGGAATGTGCCAGTCTGCAACACTTGGTCGAGGACAGCTCTTTGCACTGGAAGACCAGCAAGTTTCGGGCAGACCAGAGGGCGTCTTTCACCGAGTTGATGGTCTTCCAGCACCAGTTGATGTCTGTCTCGGTGTGCGTCCCTGGGAACAGGCCATAGAGCACAGAGTCCTGTGTTATGGAACTGCTCAGGACGAACGTGGACAGATAGCACTGCATCTCTCTCCAGACCTTCTTTGCAAAGGCACATTCCAGAAGAAGATGGGTGACGGTTTCGTCTGCACCGCAGCCTCCTCGGGGACAGCGGGCGGTAGCACTGAGAGTCAGGGAGTGCATGAAGGATCTGACAGGAAGGGCCCTTCTCACCGCCAGCCAAGCTAGGTCTTGGTGCTTGTTTGAAAGCTCTGGCAATGAGGCGTTCTTTTTTTAAAAAAATATACTTTATTCATAAAATTTGTAGCAAAACATACAATACAGTTGTCATTTCACATTCCAAACGTACACAATACAGATTATACAATTTGCAGGTTACATCAAGTACAGTTCAATGAACACATTGTACATAATTACAGTTCATGACCCTCTGGGGTGTCTCATTGCATTATATTCAATACCGATTATTGATTACAGATTCATTACAGGTACATTACAGATTCATTACAGGTACATTACATCAATTTGAATTTTACATTCTGCCCGGGGGGGTGGGGGGTTTCCCTGATTGCAGCCCCTCGGTATACAATGGCGGGAAGGCTCTAAACGGTTGCCTTTCCCCACAGAGCCTTTGCAGCGGCCACACCTAGCTTCAGTGCGTCCCTGAGCACGTAGTCCTGGACCTTGGAATGTGCCAGTCTGCAACACTTGGTCGAGGACAGCTCCGTGCACTGGAAGACCAGCAGGTTTCGGGCAGACCAAAGGGCGTCTTTCACCGAGTTAATGGTCTTCCAGCAGCAGTTGATGTCTGTCTCAGTGTGCGTCCCCAGGAACAGCCCGTAGAGCACAGAGTCCTGTGTTACGGAACTGCTCGGGACGAACCTGGACAGATACCACTGCATCTCTCTCCAGACCTTCTTTGCAAAGGTGCATTCCAGAAGGAGATGGGTGACGGTTTCGTCTGCACCGCAGCATCCTCGGGGACAGCAGGCGGTGGCACTGAGAGTCCGGGAGTGCATGAAGAATCTGACAGGAAGGGCCCTTCTCACCACCAGCCAAGCTATGTCTTGGTGCTTGTTTGAAAGTTCTGGCGATGAGGCGTTCTGCCAAAGGACATTGACAGTCTGCTCGGGGAACCAACTGACAGGATACATCATCTCATTTTCCTGCAGGGTCTCGAGGACGTTACGTGCGGACCACTTACTGATCGCCTTGTGGTCGAAAGTATTTTTTTGCATAAACTTTTCGACGAGAGACAGGTGGGGCGGAACGGTCCAACTGGAAGGAGTGTTCCGTGGCAGTGTGGCCAGGCCATCATATTGCAATACCGGGGATAGGTAGAACCTCAGCACGTAGTGACATTTTGTGTTTTCGTACCAAGGGTCCACGCAAAGCTTGATGCAGCCGCACACAAAAGTGGCCATCAGGATGAGGGCCACGTTGGGCACGCCTTTCCCCCCTTTATCCAGAGATTTGTACATCGTGTCCCTGCGGACACGGTCCATTTTTGATCTCCAGATAAAGCGGAAGATGGCTCGGGTGACTGTCACGGCACAGGAACGAGGTATGGGCCAGACCTGTGCCAAGTACAGCAACACCGAGAGCACCTCGCACCTGATGACCAGGTTTTTGCCCACGATGAGGGATCGTCGATCCCACAGTCCCAGTTTCTGCTTCACCTTAGAAATACGCTCCTTCCAGTTTTTGGTGCAAGCCCCGGCCCCCCCGAACCAGATCCCCATCACCTTCAGGTAATCCGACCTGACGGTGAAGGGGACAAAGGATCGGTCGGTCCAGTTCCCAAAGAACATGGCCTCGCTCTTGGTGCGATTTACCCTGGCCCCTGAGGCCAGTTCGAACTGGTCGCAGATGCTCATCAATCTGCGGACCAACAGCTGATCCGAGCAAAAGACGGCGACGTCATCCATGTACAGGGAGGCCTTGACCTGAGTGCCTCCGCTGCCTGGGATCGTCACCCCTCTTATGCCTGCATCCCTCCTGATGGACTCGGCAAAGGGTTCGATGCAACACACGAACAAGGCGGAGGAGAGGGGACAGCCCTGCCTGACTCCAGATTTGATCAGAAAGCTTTCTGATTCCCACCCGTTGATTGAAACGGCGCTACTGATGTTTGTGTGGAGCAGTTGGATCCAATTGTGGATTCCCTCCCCAAACCCCATTTTGGAGAGCACGTCCATCATGGACGTGTGGGATATTCTGTCAAAGGCCTTCTCCTGGTCCAGGCTGATCAGGCAGGTATTCACCCCCCTGTCCTGTACGTAGGCGATCGTATCCCTGAGTAGCACCAGGCTATCAGAGATCTTCCTGCCGGGTACGGCGCAGGTCTGATCGGGGTGAATTACCACCTCCAGGGCTGACTTGACCCGATTGGCGATGACCTTGGACAGAATTTTGTAGTCCACGTTAAGCAGTGAGATGGGTCGCCAATTTTTGATTTCTTCCCTCTCCCCCTTTCGCTTGTAGATGAGGGTGATGATGCCTTTCCTCATGGAGTCTGACATGCTGCCTGCCAGAAGCACACCCCCGTTCTGCCAGTTGTGAATGACTCACGCAGCCATATCAACCATAATTCTTCATGTCATATCTCTAGGTCCCTTGAGCATACCTCTTTTATGTAAATCTACATTGTGCTATAATATAGGTGATTTTGAGAGAAAGGAGAAAGAGAGTTAGGAGAAAAAGCATTGTCTTGAGAAATATTCCGAATTGGATGTATTTTTTTCTATTGGATGTTATTTGGATAAACACTGTTAAAAGGTGTTCTAAATAAGGTATAAACCCCTATCTTCCACTAAGCACTAAACCAATGAGCCGGACTTTGCTGTGAGCGACACCGTTCGTCAGACTTGCACTTGCCCATAGACTTTCTATGGGGTTTTGCACGGCAAGTTGCTGTCAGCCAACCATTCAAAAAGCACAGCGCTCTCCACAGGACATCTGAGACCTGTGTGAACAGGGCAAGCAACGGTGTGTCTCCTTCACCAATCAGATTAAAGAATCGTTAATGATCAGCGCAGAGTCTGAACCAGGAAGTGTCAGTTAGAATAGTGAATTCAATGTCAAATCAGGTGCAGAAAGAGAAATAAAGAGAGGGAAAGAAAGATCGGATTAAGAGGGAGAGAAAAAATACAGAAAGAAAAAGCAAAAAAAAATGTATTTACATATTTTTTAAATCTCCAACAACAATTAAAAACTGAAGGAATGAGACTCCACACTTGTAAAAGTTAATTTTCAGAGGTTACTTGGTAGTAATTAAGACTTGCCATATAATTAAAACGGTACTTACACTGGAAAGGACAAGCCCTAACTTTTTTTGCCGAGTTTAGTCTGTATCTATGAGGTAAGTATAGGAATTTCACGCCATTCAGTACATTTGAATGGTGAGTCAGACAGTGAGATGCCATTTTCACGCAACTTTTGGAGGAGCAGGGCACCTCAGACAGCGACTTCCAGATTTCCACATTTAATTGCGCATGTGCGGTCGCCAGAAGTTGCTGTCCGATTTGCACATGAATAATAGTGAGTGCTGTTAGACTCACCATTACTTTTGCAGCAAAATCTGACCTAATGGACGCTAAATTGGGCTGTGTAGCACCCGTTGTTTCGGCGCTATACAGCCTCTCTAACATCCAAGATGGCGTCTTGGATGCGCCCGCACGTTTCCTGCGTGACGTGTGCCAGACGCCATTTTGTTATAGGAGTTATGCGCTAATACCAGATACTGGAAGCATGTAAAGGGAGAAAATGGCTGCAATCGGTGTGCAACGCTGATTTAAAGTGATCCACACCATTTTTGACCTTAACGCTCAACTCAAAGCACAGTCTTATCCCCGACCATCTAAACGTTCCTTAAAGTGCCTGAAGGACACCCCACCAACGTTATTTAAAGGGACCATGCAGGTGTTGCAGGTTAGTTGCTGGATTATTGCTTCTGGCTGCTGGAGGAGTGGGAAGTGTTTTTTGAAGTTCCCTTTTCTTATTGAGAGTTCCTACACTACTTTTGAGACTGCTTTGACAGGTACGGCCTTACAAGTCGGAAAGTCACAACCGTGGTTGAACAACATTCCTGCCAACCGTGGGTGGTCTGCTACGACTCCTTTTGGGCATTGAGCATGACTGGGAGCATGCAGAGAGGCCACGCCCAGCAGGTCAAGCTGCAAGGAGACGGGGGACAAGGAGGCGCAGGGTGCTGAGCAGGAGGCTCTACCCAATGAGGGCCTTCCGGGACAAAGCAGCCCGCTTGATTGGCACCCCATCCACCACCCTAAACATTCACTCTCTTCACCACCGGCGCACAGTGGCTGCAGTGTGTACCATCCACAGGATGCACTGCAGCAACTCGCCGAGGCTTCTTCGACAGCAGCCCCCAAACCTGCGACTTCTACCACTTAGAAGGACAAGAGCAGCAGGCACATGGGAACACCATCACCTGCACGTTCCCCTCCAAGTCACACACCATCCCAACTTGGAAATATATTGCCGTTCCTTCATCGTCGCTGGGTCAAAATCCTAGAACTCCCTTCCTAACAGCACTGTGGGAGAACCTTAACCACATGGACTGCAGCGGTTCAAGAAGGCGGCTCACCACCACCTTCTCAAGGGCAATTAGGGATGGGCAATAAATGCCGGCCTCGCCAGCGACGCCCACATCCCATGAACGAATAATTTTTAAAAAATTCTCTCACCTCAACATGACAAAAGAGGATCACATCCGAAGCCTAAGGTTCACCAAGGAAGCCGTCACCAAGATCTGTCAACTGGTGCGGCCACAACTGCAGCCTCAGAGCAGGGCGAGGACAGCATTGCCTGTGGGTGTAAAGGTCACCGAGGCACTGAATTTCTACAGCACAGGGGCATTTCAGGCCTCTGCTGGCGACATGTGCAACATCTCGCAGTGTGCAGTGCACTGCTGCATAAGGGAGCTCACAGACGCACTGTACCACATGAGGAACAGGTTCATCACCTTCCCTCTCAACAGAGACAATTAGAACGAGCGAGCATGGAGGTTCGCCCGCGTTTCTGGCTTCCCCATGGTGCAGGTTGCCATGGACTGTACACATTTTGCATTGCGTGCCCCGCACATCAGCTCGGCTGTCTTCGTCAACCAAAAGGGCTTCCACTCCCTCAACATGCAGCTGGTGTATGACCACACGCATTGCATCTTGGAGGTCGATGCCCGCTACCCTGGGAGTAGTCACGACGCCTTCGTCATGCGGCAGTCCAACGTGCCAGCTATCTTTCACCCGACTCAGCAAGTCAAAGGCTGGCTACTGGGCGACAAGGGCTATCCCCTCACGACGTGGTTGATGACCCCAGTCAGGAACCCATGCACACGTGCACAGCAGGCCTATAATGAGAGCCAAGTTGCCACACGCAACATCGTGGAGCACACCATAGGCCTCCTCAAAAAACGCTTCCGCTGCCTGGACCGGTCTGGAGAAGCCCTGCAGTACTCCCCTGACCGGGTGGGCAGATTTGTGGTGGTCTGCTGCATGCTGCACAAACTCGCCGTCATGAGACACCAGCTTTTGCCACCAGTGATTGCAGAAGATACTGAGCCAGAGGTGCAGGAAGAGGAGGCTGAGGAGGAAGCGGCGGAGGAGCAGGAGGAGGAAGAGGCTGAGGAGGAGCAGAAGGAGGGGTTGGAGCCGGAAGAGGAGGTGGAGGAAGATGCAAGGTTGCAGCAGGAACCACACACCTTGTCTGCAAGGGCTGTGCGTGCTCGCCTGATCCGTGCCCGCTATCAATAATTGGAACTACATCCCCCAACTCACCAACAGTCCTACACTCCCCACTTTTCCACTCACACAAGACAATCAAATTGCCCTCCATCCGATTACACATTGGTGTCCCTCTCAGCTCATTGCATGAATAAAAACCACCACCAAATGCAAAATCAAACTCTCATTTATGGATTAATAAATGAAATTATGCAAACATAACAGAACTATTCACCCTTGTGCATTCCCTTTGTGCCTTTTGTTCATGTGCCTTTACCTATCCTAGTGCTCCTACAGGGTGCTTCCCCAATAGCTGGAGCATGGGTGTTGGAAGGCTGCTGGCCTTCAATGGAGGAACATCCAGATGGCCTTGGAGGATGACTATGAGCAGCTCTGGGCCTGGAGGGCCCGGCTTCAGACTGCACCATCTAATCATGAGCTGCAGCAGTCTGGCCTGGCTAGCTGAGAGGCAACAACAGGGGCACTGGCGGAGTGGCAGGGGTGGGAGCAGCAATGCTCTCGTCCTGAGAGAGGACAGCAGGCCCGACTGCCATGGAGCCACTGCCACTCTCCTGGGGCAGTGCCTCAGCAATCCTGGTGATCGGCTGGAGAACGGATTGCTGGAGTGCTGTGATGCCATGGAAGCAACGTTCCACAGTGGTCCCCAAAGCCACGATAGCAGCAGTCTGAGCTTCCAAGGCAGCAGTCTGAGCTGCAAATGCAGCAGTCAGACCTCGGATGGCAGATGTTTGTGCTGCAATGGATGCTGTGACATCAGTCATCAGATACTGCATCATGGTGGGTTCCACAGGTGCACTGATGGAGGTGACCACCCGTTCCATGTTGGAAAGGATGGGCTCCAAGCTCTGCGCAAAGCCCTGCGCCAAGTTGGAGCTGGACTCCTCCATGCCCCTTCTCATTGTGCGCAGGCTTTCTGGCAGGCTTTCCAGTGCCCCAAGCATTTGTTGGTGTACGCCCATCAGCCGTCTTCTGTAGCCTGGTCCATTGAAGTCCAGATCTGACTCCTCTGCAGCAGAACTAGTGAGCGACCTCACCCTCCGGCGAGCTGGCACCTGTGGTATCCGTTCCCTCCGCCCCGGCTCCTGCGCACTTGTGCTTGGTGTCTCACCACGTGCAGATCCCTCCTCTAACCTAACCTCTAAAGGACACGCAATGTCAGTCTCTGAGCTGGTGGAAGCAAGTGTCAGGTCAAATAATGGTGTGGCTTCAGTATCCTCCTCCTCCTCCTCCTCGGGTGCCGTTACTTTTTCTGGGGTATCTGCAATGACAAAGGGAAACAGCTTGAGTTATGGAGTGGGGAGAGGAGCAAGTAAGAGGTGTGTGCTGACAGCATGTGCAGCACGTGATTCAGAAAAGATTATGGGAGGAGTGAGATGTGGAAAAGGAGAAGGAGTATTATATATGCGCGGCATGTTGTCACGGCTGCAGCGATGGCCCGCCCAATGATCCGCAGCACCGACTCCACTAGGGGGGTGAGGACGTGCAGCCGTGCCCATCCACCCTGCTGCTGGGTGTTATATGCCACCTTCTCCTGCAAGACAGAGGACAGTGTATCAGTGTGTGTCCTGCAAGGTGTGCAGGTGATGTGCCTGTCATGGTCGAATAGCTGCCAGTTTGTGTGACCTGTGAATGGTGGTTGTGTGGCCTGCAAGTGTGGTACTATGTGCGGGTGAGATGCAGCATTGCGTATGGATGGGCAGTGTTTGTGGGTGGGTGGGTGACGGGAGGTGTCATGCATGGAGTATTGGTGCAGTTGGTTGGATGTGCCACTTGACACTTGCATTCACTCACCTTGACCACTCATGTCAAATCATTAAACGTCTTCCAGCACTGCACCCATGTGCGTGGTGCAATGGTCCTAGCATTCACCTCCTGTGCCACAGCCTGCCAATGCCTGTGAAGCTGCAGTCTGGAGGGTCTCTGACCACCCTGTGGGTACATGCCTGCCCTCCTCTGCTCCACACCTTCCACCAGGGCCTCCAGAGCATCATCCGAGAATCATGTAGCCCTCTCTCTTGCAGCTACTCGTGATGCCATTCTCCCTTCTCCTACTTGGCTGTGTATCTGCCATTGGAAATGTGCCTGCATTTTAAGTAGTGCAGGCTGCTGATGACGTGCGCTGTGCACGCCCCATTTCCAACTTCCTCATTCTCCGTGCAGCCTCTCAGCAGCAAGGGCTGTGCTTGCTGCATGGAGATTTCATGTTAAGTAACAGGCAGCATGAAGTTCACGTGCTGCCTGCGTAGGGTCCAACGGGCGTGGGGTGGTAGCGCATCATCGCCCAGAACGGACCCTTATCCAATTTTCCCCCCAATATGTTTCATTACCATTTGGGGAGAGAGTAGGGCAGTGGAATTAGTTTTGGATTGCTGTAGCCAAAAGCCAAGCTAGATAATGAGCAAATGGCCTCCTTCTGTTTTGGAAACTTCTATGTTTCTCTAGTTCACTGTCATTAACATGGGTATGTTTTGTTCTTTATAAACCATGATGTACTACACTGCAGCTAACCACTTGTGCGAAGATTTTCTCAGCTTTCCAAATATGCATCTATCTTTTTTTCAAGTATCACCTCCAAAAATAATCCACCTGCATTTCTAATGATGAATGTTATAAAGTAGAGATAGAGAGATGCAGATAGAAAGAATATTGTTTCAATTGCATTATTTTGGGAATTAAGCAACACATTTATTTTAATTTTGGTGCTTAAAGGTTTACTGTAATTCTCAAAGTTTAGCAAGTAGTCTTCATGGGGCTTCACAGCCCTTCACTCTTAGGACAAACCCTGATCCCCAATCCCTGACTCCTTATCAAATTCAGGCAGAGTGCTGGGCACAGTTGGACATAAAAAAAGCATTTCATTGGGAACACAGAAGACAGGTTATCAATCAGTACAGCAGGGAACATGCCAGGTCATGCAGGAATCAAGCTTGACATTACACATAATTAGGCCTGTTTCAAGCAGTTTTACTCTGCATACAGCTGTGTAAGGCAACCTGAATCAAATAAATGCTGTTGTTTTTTGCACACAACAGATCTTAAGATACGGGCAAACAAACTACTCTTGCGACGGAGCCACACAACATTGAATCTGGTAACAATGAACATAGAGAGATAAGGGGAAATTGAGTCTGTTGAATTCTAAGTCAGAAATCAATAGGCCGAGGTTTTCCAGCTCCATTGCAAGTATATTCAGCAGGCTGTCCTTCAACTTACTAACTCAAATTTGCCAGGCTACTCCTGTCCTTAAAACTCCATCACCTAGGCAATGGAGAAAATCTTATCAAAAGCACATCCAAAATTATCTTCTTAATCACATTGTAGGCTGCAATGCCACTTTTTTGTTTAGGCCATTTGTTAACAATAAAAACATAGAAAAATTGTGCTATATGTTCTAAGTGAACATCTAAATATGTTTAAAGATGGTATCAAATTGAAAGAAAAAGCATACAACTCCACAAAGATTAGTGGCAGGTCAGAAGATTGGACAGAATATAAAAAACAGCAAAGAATGACTAAGGATGGAGAAATTAGAATACGAAAGAAAGCTAGCTAGAAATATAAAAACAGATAGTAAGAGTTTCTACAGGTATTTAAAAAGGAAAAGAGTAAGTAAAGTGAGCATTGGTCCTCTAGAGAGTGAGTCTGGGGAATTAATAACGGAGAATAAGAAAATGGTGGATGAATTGAACAGATATTTTGCATCCATCTTCATTGTAGAGGATATAAATAACATGCCAGAAATATTTGTGAATCAAGAGGTGAAAGGGAGGGAGGAACTTAAAACATTTACAATCATCAGGGAAAGGGTTCTGAAAAAAATATTAGAACTAAAAGCTGACAAGTCCCCGGGTCCTGACAAACTTCATCCTAGGGTCTTAAAAGAAGTGGCTGCAGAGATAGTAGATGCAGTGGTACTAATTTTCCAAAATTCCCTAGATTCTGGAAGGGTCCCATCAGATTGGAAAATGGCGAATGTAACTCCTCTATTCAAGAAAGGAGGAAGACAGAAAGCAGGAAACTATAGGCCAGTTAGCTTAACATCTGTCATAGGGAAAATGCTAGAATCTATTATTAAGGCGGTTATAGCAGGGCACTTAGAAAATCTTAATGCAAACAGGCAGCATCAACACGGCTATGTGAAAGGGAAATTGTGTTTGACTAGTTTATTAGAGTTCTTTGAGGTAGTAACAAGTAATGTGGATAAAGGGGATCCTGTGGATATGGTGTACTTGGATTTCCAGAAGGCTTTTAACAAGGTGCCACAGCAAAGGCTACTACACAAAATAAGAGCTCATGGTATAGGGTGTAACATATTAGCATGGATAAAGGATTGATTAGCTAACAGGAAACAGAGAGTAGGCATAAATGGGTCATTTTCAGGTTGGAAAGATGTAACGAGTGGAGTGCTACAGGGATCATTGCTTGGACCTCAACTATTTACAATCTATGATGTGGAGATGCCGGTGATGGACTGGGGTGGACAAATGTAAGGAATCTTACAACACCAGGTTATAGTCCAACAAATTTATTTTAAAATCACAAGCTTTTGGAGATTATCCCCTTCGTCAGGTGAATGAGTGAAAGGTTCTCAAATCGCATATCTTATGTCAGGCTGGGACACCATCACACCAATCGAAAGGTGTCGTTGGTGTTCAGACAGATTAGCCACGGAGAACAGTACGTCCCAGTACACTGAATATACATTGTTTCAAAATACACAGACAGAGAGAAAGAGACCCAAATGGCAGAGAGAGAGAGAATATTAAAAACAGATAACTTCTGTTTCCCCTTGCTGGTGGGGTAACATGTAGCGTGACATGAACCCAAGATCCCGGTTGAGGCCGTCCTCATGGGTGCGGAACTTGGCTATCAATTTCTGCTCGACGATCTTGCGTTGTCGTGTGTCTCGAAGGCCGCCTTGGAGAACGCTTACCCGAAGATCGGTGGCTGAATGTCCTTGACTGCTGAAGTGTTCCCCGACTGGGAGGGAACCCTCCTGTCTGGCGATTGTTGCGCGGTGTCCGTTCATCCGTTGTCGCAGTGTCTGCATGGTCTTGCCAATGAACCGTGCTCCGGGGCATCCTTTCCTGCAACGTATGAGGTAGACAACGTTGGCCGAGTCACAGGAGTATGAACCATGTACCTGGTGGGTGGTGTCCTCTCGTGTGATGGTGGTATCCGTGTCGATGATCTGGCATGTCTTGCAGAGGTTGCCGTGGCAGGGTTGTGTGGTGTTGTGGACGCTGTTCTCCTGAAAGCAGGGTAATTGCTGCGAACGATGGTCTGTTTGAGGTTGGGTGGCTGTTTGAAGGCGAGTAGTGGAGGCATGGGGATGGCCTTAGCGAGGTGTTCGTCGTCATCGATGACATGTTGAAGGCTGCGGAGAACATGGAGTAGATTCTCGGCTCTGGGGAAGTACTGGACGACGAAGGGTACTCTGTTGGTTGCGTCCCGTGTTTGTCTTCTGAGGAGGTCTATGCGATTCTTCGCTGTGGCCCGTCGGAACTGTCGATTGACAAGTCGAGCGTCATATCCCGTTCTTACGAGGGCGTCTTTCAGCGTCTGTAGGTGTCCATCGCGTTCCTCCTCGTCTGAGCAGATCCTGTGCATTCGTAGGGCCTGTCCATAGGGGATGGCCTCTTTGACGTGGTTGGGGTTGAAGCTGGAAAAGTGGAGCATCGTGAGGTTGTCCGTGGGATTGCGGTAGAGTGAGGTGCTGAGGTGCCCGTCTTTGATGGAGATTTGTGTGTCCAAGAAAGAAACCGATTCTGAGGAGTAGTCCATGGTGAGTTTGATGGTGGGATGGAACTTGTTGATGTTATCGTGTAGTCTCTTCAGTGATTCTTCGCCGTGGGTCCATAGGAAGAAAATGTCGTCGATGTATCTGGTGTATAGCGTTGGTTGGAGGTCCTGTGCAGTGAAGAAGTCCTGCTCGAACTTGTGCATGAAAATGTTGGCGTATTGGGGTGCGAATTTGGTCCCCATGGCTGTTCCGTCGAGCAGAAATTGATCACCAAGTTCCGCACCCATGAGGACGGCCTCAACCGGGATCTTGGGTTCATGTCACGGTACACGTAACCCCACCAGCAAGGAGAAAAAAAAGTTATCTGTTTTTAATATTCTCTCTCTCTCTGCCATTTGGGTCTCTTTCTCTCTGTCTGTGTATTTTGAAACAATGTATATTCAGTGTACTGGGACGTACTGTTCTCCGTGGCTAATCTGTCTGAACACCAACAACACCTTTTGATTGGTGTGATGGTGTCCCAGCCTAATATAAGATATGTGATTTGAGAACCTTTCACTCATTCACCCGACGAAGGGGATAATCTCCGAAAGCTTGTGATTTTAAAATAAATTTGTTGGACTATAACCTGGTGTTGTAAGATTCCTTACATTTACAATCTACATCAATTACTTAGATGAAGGGACTGAATGTATGGTTGTTAAATTTGTTGAGGACACAAAGGTAGGTAGGAAAGTAAGTTGCGAAGAGGACATAAGGAGTCTGCAAAGGGATATAGATGGGTTAAGTGAGTGGGCAAAAATTTGGCAGATGGAGTATAATGTGGAAAAATGTGAACTTGTCCACTTTGGCAGGAGTAATAGAAAAGCAGTATATTATTTAAATGGAGAGAGATTGGGATCTGGGTGTCCTAGTACATGAATCACAGGTACAGCAAGTGGAGATAAAAGTAGAGATGTTTTGCTACAGTTGTACAGAGCATTGGTGAGGCCACATCTAGAATACTGTGTGCAGATTTGGTCTTCTTATTTAAGAAAGGACATAATTGCTTTGGAGCCGGTTCAGAGAAGGTTCACTCGACTGTTTCCTGGGATGAGGGGTTTATCTTATGAGGAAAGGTTGGACGAGTTGGGCTTGCATACAATGGAGTTTAGAAGAATGAGAGGTGATCTTATTGAAACATATAAGATCCTGAGGGGACTAGACGAGGTAGATGCTGAGAGGAATTTTCCTGTTGTGGGAGAGACTAGAACTAGGGGTTACAGTTTAAAAATAAGGGGTCTCCCATTTAAGATGGAGGTGAGGAGAATTTTTTTCTCTCAGAGGGTCATGAGTCTGTGGAACTCCCTTCCCCAGAGAGCGGTGGAGGCAAGGTCATTGAATATTTTTAAGGCTGAGTTAGATAGATTCCTGATTAACAAGGGAGTCAAAGGTTATAGTAGGTAGACGGAAAGTAGGGTTGAGGTCACAATCAGATCAGCCATGATCTTATCAAATGGCAGAGCAGGCTCAAGGGGCCAAATGGCCTACTCCTGCTCTTAATTCATATGTTCGTATAAGTCAGAATGTAAAAAGTAGCAATTTAGTGTTTGGCTAAAATATAAAATATAAAATAATAGGTGTACATATAGTAATGGGTAGTTGGGGTGCTTTGCAGGATATTTGAAATCCTGAATTATCAGTCTGCTTGTAAGTGGTGCAAATATACAAAGCCCAAAAAAATTAAAGGGCACCACACACCATCACTATTTATCCTGAGCATTCATTAGTTTTGTAATAATATATTTACAGGTTATTTTTCCTTGCATCCATTCTTTAAATAATGGCTGATATAATGTCAGGATGAGTTGACTATGTAGGTGACCAGGCGATTTGTATCAAAAAATGATATACGTCAGTGGTGCAAAATGACAAGAGGAGATTAGTGAGCAGAAAATCCAACCACTCCTGATTGCTATCCAGTCATCCCTGAAGAAAAGAAAGAAGAAAAGAAAGAAAGAAGGAAAGAAGATTTTTTTTTAAAAAAATGCCCAGTGCAAGTCCCAAGACATTTCACACCCAATGTATTGATTTTGTTCTGCAGTCAATATTGTTATGTTGGGAAATGCTACTGCCAGTTTGCACACAGCAAGGTCCCAAAAACACTAAATGAACTACCACTCACACTGTGTTGGTCGAGAGAAGAGTGTTGATGAGCAGAACTCCCTATTCTTTGTATTGTGGGATAATTTACATCAACTTGATCAGGTAGACAGGGCCTCAGTTGAATTTCTCATCTAAAAGACAGCACCAACATTACATGCTCAAGTCCTGGAGTGAGGCTTGAACCCACAAGCTTCCAACTCTGAGGTAAAAACACTACCAACTGAGCCAAACTGACACAAGATCAATACCAGAACCATTACACATGTTTCATTTGTGTGGGATTGTAGATCTCCCTGACACTTTGCATTTGGTTCAAGAGCCGCTAACAATAATAACAAAAATACCTAACAAGTAAAATCACATAAAAAGAGGGTGCCCATTCACTTATTTCAGCTACTTCTCCAAATAAAAGGAAAACCTACTACCAAAATGTCAAGAATTCTCTGATATTAAAATAAACTCGATGAGTACTAATCACAGTGGGAACATATATCTGTTACCATAGCAATATGCTTTAGTGCAAGTACATCACTAAACTCTTCAGGGACAATGGTAACCTAATCTGTAACAGAGCAAAATGTTACGGATGAGGAAATCAGTATCTGAGCTAAGCCATTTATAAACAATAGTACAGGGAACAAATATTTAGATGACCTGCCTGACTTGGAAGTGATTGAATGAGTGAATTTTATGTGGAAGTTTGATCCGAGCAGCACCTCATATCAATGATATGCATAAGAACATGCATTGGACTATGTTATGCATTATTCCATGCTCCCACTGCTGAAAAAAATCCTTCTAACTAAAGTCTCACACCATGAGATTCTTGAGCCACTTACTAGGGAAGAGTCATGCTTTCCCATTGCCATCCTCACTATTTTTATCTTCGGAGTACCTTCTCCTAGGTGGGCTACAGCCAAAGGCTAAGGAGCCCCACCTACCCTTTTACAATGTGGGGGGACCACCCGCACCCATCGGACGCAAGTACCCCTGCTGAACATCACCCAGTATTCTGAGCCAGTGTTCCGGTCTCCGCCAGGACTCTCTGGAGTGGGACCCGAACCTGACATTTCTGACTCAGAAGCAGGGATACTACCAGAGACAATAGCCATTTCTATCCAAGTACCCCACGGATATCAACCCAGTATTTAAGAGATCATGTTCTAGACTCCACTCACCGGGGCCGTCACGAGTGAGGCTCGAGCTCTTCACTTCTGATTCAGAGGAGGGAATGCTACCACTAAGCCAAAAGCTCACTCCCTAAAAATTGTAAACAAACTAGCAGCTGTCTCGTGCATTGTTCAGGTGAGTTGGAAAATACACAAGCCTAGAAATTCAATGCAGCGCAAGCATGAAGCTGCTGGCAGGACCATGGCAAATTGGTCCTCCAGCCTCATTACAATAGTACTGGTGAGCTGTGGGTGCCATTTGCATTCCCAGAGGAAGCTCGCCGGTCGCACGCGGGGGTCGGGGAGGGAGGGGGTGGGGGGAAGGAGGGGGAGGAAGGAGGGCGGTAGAGTCCAAGGGCGAGGTAATCAGGATGGGGCGAGCAATGGCCAGCAGCGGCCTACGGTTTTAACTCATGCTCCTCCTAGCTCCACAATACGGTTAAGTACAACATTTTTAACTTCTCTGTTTGTGGCAGCCTCCAGCGATCCCTTTAAGGATCATTGTTTTGATTGCTGAGCGCTTGAAGAAACTGATTGCAGCATCCAATATAAATAGGTGCAACATGATCCAATTTCTAGTTCACTGTTATATAACAGATCATGTAATGCACAATTTATTATTATATAACATATTGAATCTCGCATGGCATTGCTCATAGTATCTACAACTTCATGAATCGTGTCCAAGAGTTGTTAAGGTGTAGGTCTCTGAGACCACTTTGTAGCTGTTTACTTGAATTTGGGCTACCTGTGAGACTGTGTTGGGTTGACCCAGCAGGCAATGCTTTTCGGTTGGGTTGGCTGGGATATTGAGTAGTAACACATTGGGGGACTGTGGGCACCATTGCTGCCAGCATTAGTGCAAGAAACAAAATCAGTAGAATTGCCACTCCTGTCTGGCTTGCAATTATGCAATGCTTCATGTCCATTGGTGCATGTTCGCTTTGCATGCTGCACATCATCAGTTCCCAGCTGTGTAAGTGAGGCATATCAAGAAGAATTACATGGTAGATATCAGACATACAAATGAGTACACAGACACAATAGAGCTGATAATGCAACGCCAGCTGCAAAGCACAAGACCACTGTCTGCGAGGCATTGGTTGTGGCTGTGCCTCGCACCATAATGCAATTCAGCTCATTTATATGTTTTTAAGGTGCTCTTAGTATATTGTGCATGAAAGGCAAGAAATGTGCTGCTGGCTGTCCTTAAAGTTGGACCCCATTCACTGAGCAAGTGCTGGAGATCTTGCTACAGATGACTCTGCAGTGAAAGGTGGAGAGAGCCACTCTGTGATTAGAAGTTCAGCCAGAGCAACAAAGGTGGAGGTGATAAAGATCGTCAACACAAGGGGAAATTTTTAACCCTCTCTGCTTGACGGGAATGGAGTGTAGGAGCTGTCAAAATGGAGCGGCTCTGTTTCCCACTGCATTTCCGCTGATTCCCAACTTAATGCTGCTGGTTTTGGCAGCGGATGAGGTGCCCCCGGACACCAGCAGGCCCCTCGTTAATGAATGCAAACTGGGGTTCCATGACATACATGGGACCCCGATGGAATTTTAAGCCAATCCTGTGCGGGGTGCCCACCACAGCCTCTGTCTGTTTCCAGTAGGAGCACCTAAATTAAGGTCCGCCTGAAAATCAGGTAAGTTGGCAGGACTTTTTTTTCCAGTTTTCATCCCGCTACCACCTCATTTACACATCTAAACAGTGAGATGAAAATCAGCCCCTTATCACTCATTCCTTCATGACCTTACACACAGACCCACATTGTAGAATTTCAGTGTAACACATTGCAATTGCTTGGCGTGTGCAGCTATGTTTCACAATGTTTCTAACTACAAGCATTATAAAGTATGTTCTCGTCTGTTCCTTCAGGCACCCAAATGGAGGATGCAGCCAAGCCAACAGTACAACCTCAACCTAGCACCTCATGGCATCCTGTGTAACCTACTCCTATGATATCAAGGTGTAGGAGCAAAGGTAGGTAAATGGATTTGAGGTACAGATCAGCCATGATCTAATTGAATGACAGAATAGGCGTGAGTGGTTAAATGGCCTACAAACATAGCAAAGGAGCCACTGCATTTTCAGTTGCATGTAGAAATGAGAGGCTAAACTAGAAATAAATTCCTCTCCTGTAGGCCTGGCAGTAAAATTGAATGGTTCTCAACTGGACAATTGAGTTCAAAACCAGATTTAACTGAGATTCACACTTCCTTCCTTTCTTAAGCAAGTTTTGCTAGTTAATGGAAGACCACTAAATGATGCATCACTGGTGCTGTGAAGAATCAGAATGCTCTATTTCACACTCCACACATGTAAGTTTCCAGATTTAACAAGAAAAGTCCACTGAACAGCGATGCAGTGAGTTTTTATTTTCTTGGGGAATAAAACAATTGGTCACGTTACATTTGCACTTGTTTTACGAAGGCAAATGAGCTCCAGAAATTTTTTTAACGTAAGTTCCCGTTGCCAAGATCAGCGCAGAAACCTACGTAAATTTCAGCATGATTTCTGCATAAGTGCGATCCAGGAAATTTGGGCCCATGACAGTGTCAGCATTGGCCCAGGGGTAGTATTCTTGCCTCTGAGTCAGAAGGTTATGGGTTCAAGCGCCCAATCCAAAGACTTGAGCATATAATCATAGAATCATATAATGATACAGCATAGAAGGAGGCCATTCGACCCATCGTGCCTGGGCCGGCTCTTTGAAAGAGCTGTTCAATTAGTCCCACACCCCCCCCCCCCCCTCTTTCCTCATAACCCTGCAATTTTTTTCCTTTTGAAGTATTTATCAATTCCCTTTTGAAAGTTAATATTGAATCTACTTCCACCCCCTTTCAGGCAGTGCATTCCAGATCATAACAACTCGCTGTGTAAAAAAATTCTCATCTCCCCTCTGGTTCTTTTGCCAATTATCTTGAATCTGTTTCCTTAAATATTGGCCTACCTGACAGTGGAAATTATTTCTCCTTATTTACTCAAAATCCTTCATAACCTTGAACATCTCTATTGAATCTCCCCTTAACCTCTGCTCTAAAGAGTACAATCCCAGCTTCTCTAGCCTCTTCACTGGCTGACACTTCAATGCAACACTCAGACAGTGCCACCTTTCAGATAAGATGTTAAACAGAGGCCTCAACAGCCCTCTCAGATGGATGTAAATGATACCAAGGCATTATTTGTAAAAGCACAGTGGAGTTCTCCTAGTGTTCTGGCCAACATCACTAAAACTGATCATTCCTTTTTTTATTCGTTCGTGGGATGTGGGCGTCGCTGGCAAGGCCAGCATTTATTGCCCATCCCTAATTGCCCTTGAGAAGGTGGTGGTGAGCCGCCTTCTTGAACCGCTGCAGTCCGTGTGGTGAAGGTTCTCCCACAGTGCTGTTAGGAAGGAAGTTCCAGGATTTTGACCCAGCGACGATGAAGGAACGGCGATATATTTCCAAGTCAGTATGGTTTGTGATTTGGAGGGGAACGTGCAGGTGGTGGTGTTCCCATGTGCCTGCTGCTCTTGTCCTTCTAGGTGGTGGAGGTCGCGGGTTTGGGAGGTGCTGTCGAAGAAGCCTTGGCGAGTTGCTGCAGTGCATCCTGTGAATGGTACACACTGCAGCCACTGTGCGCCGGTGGTGAAGGGAGTGAATGTTTAGGGTGGTGGATGGGGTGCCAATCAAACTGGCTGCTTTGTCCTGGATGGTGTCGAGCTTCTTGAGTGTTGTTGGAGCTGAACTCATCCAGGCAAGTGGAGAGTATTCCATCACACTCCTGACTTGTGCCTTGTAGATGGTGGAAAGACTTTGGGGAGTCAGGAGGTGAGTCACTCGCCGCAGAATACTAAGCCTTTGACCTGCTCTTGTAGCCACAGTATTTATATGGCTGGTCCAGTTAAGTTTCTGGTCAATGGTGACCCCCAGGATGTTGATGGTGGGGGATTCGGCGATGGTAATGCCGTTGAATGTCAAGGGGAGGTGGTTACACTCTCTCTTGTTGGAGATGGTCATTGCCTGGCACTTGTCTGGCGCGAATGTTACTTGCCACTTATCAGCCCAAGCCTGGATGTTGTCCAGGTCTTGCTGCATGCGGGCTCGGACTGCTTCATTATTTGAGGGGTTGCGAATGAAACTGAACACTGTGCAATCATCAGCGAACATCCCCATTTCTGACCTTATGATGGAGGGAAGGTCATTGATGAAGCAGCTGAAGATGGTTGGGCCAAGGACACTGCCCTGAGGAACTCCTGCAGCAATGTCCTGGGGCTGAGATGATTGGTCTCCAACAACCACTACCATCTTCCTTTGTGCCAGGTATGACTCCAGCCACTGGAGAGTTTTCCCCCTGATTCCCATGGACTTCAATTTTACTAGGGCTCCTTGGTGCCACACTCGGTCAAATGCTGCCTTGATGTCAAGGGCAGTCACTCTCACCTCACCTCTGGAATTCAGCTCTTTTGTCCATGTTTGGACCAAGACTGTAATGAGGTCTGGAGCCGAGTGGTCCTGGAGGAAATCAAACTAAGCATCGGCGAGCAGGTTATTGGTGAGTAAGTGCCGCTTGATAGCACTGTCGACGACACCTTCCATCACTTTGCTGATGATTGAGAGTAGGCTGATGGGGCGGTAATTGGCCGGATTGGATTTCCTGCTTTTTGTGGACAGGACATACCTGGCAATTTTCCACATTGTCGGGTAGATGCCAGTGTTGTAGCTGTGCTGGAACAGCTTGGCTACAGGCGCAGCTAGTTCTGGAGCACAAGTCTGCAGCACTACAGCCGGGATGTTGTCGGGGCCCATAGCCTTTGCTGTATCCAGTGCACTCAGCCATTTCTTGATATCACGTGGAGTGAATCGAATTGGCTGAAGACTGGCTTCCGTGATGGTAGGGATAGCGGGAGGAGGCCGAGATGGATCATCCACTCGGCACTTCTGGCTGAAGATGATTGCAAACGCTTCAGCCTTGTCTTTTGCACTCACGTGCTGGACTCCGCCATCATTGAGGATGGGGATGTTTACAGAGCCTCCTCCTCCCGTTAGTTGTTTAATTGTCTACCACCATTCACAACTGGATGTGGCAGGACTGCAGAGCTTTGATCTGATCCGTTGGTGTGGAATCGCTTAGCTCTGTCAATATCATGTTGCTTCCGCTGTTTAGCTTGCATGTAGTCCTGAATTGTAGCTTCACCAGGTCGGCACCTCATTTTTAGGTACGCCTGGTGCTGCTCCTGCCATGCTCTTCTACGCTCCTCATTGAACCAGGGTTGATCCCCTGGCTTGTTGGTAATGGTAGAGTGAGGAATATGCCGGGCCTTGAGGTTACAGATTGTGCTGGAATACAATTCTGCTGCTGCTGATGGCCCACAGCGCCTCATGGATGCCTAGTTTTGAGCTACTAGATCTGTTCTGAATCATTTAGCACGGTAGTAGTGCCACACAACACGTTGGATGGTGTCCTCAGTGCGAAGACGGGACTTCGTCTCCACGAGGACTGTGCGGTGGTCACTCCTACCAATACTGTCATGGACAGATGCATTTGCGACAGGTAGATTGGTGAGGGCGAGGTCAAGTAAGTTTATCCCTCGTATGGGTTCGCTCACCACCTGCCACAGGCCCAGTCTGGCAGCTATGTCCTTCAGGACCCGGTCAGCTCGGTCAGTAGTGGTGCTACTGAGCCACTCTTGGTGATGAACATTGAGGTCCCCCACCCAGAGTACATTGCTGCTTGTGGGACCTTGCTATGGGCAAATTGGCTGCTGTATTTCCCTGCATTCCAACAGTATCTACACTTCAAAAATATTTCATTGGCTGTGAAGAGCTTTGGGACGCATTCAGATCATGAAAAGTGCCATATAAATGCAAATTCTTTCTCCTTTCTAAAGCAGCAATAGTTCACAATCTCCTTGGTAAATGGTCATCTTTCAGTAATGGATCTTGTTTGCACTGATTAAAAAGTACAGGATCAAATTATTTCCCAGATTTATTTGTTTTATGACAGTTGCACAAAATAATCACATTTTGTTCTTTGCGGATGCATTTAGATATGAATATTCAGTGTATTTTCCAGTGTTACTGCGAAGGAAATTAGTGGTTGTTTCTCACGTTATTTGAAATCTGATCAATGCCTGAAAAGGAATCCATTATTTGTGATTGATGAGACCCAAGGGTCCAGAAAGTCATGGAACTACATCTCGTAAGATTGGACAGGTCAGAGTAGCTTGCTCTTAAATTTTAGTCAAAAGGTCAAGAGATCAGAAATCCCACAGCACATTAATCACAGATGGAATGACCAACTAACATTTTGTCCACTTTTCCCAAGGCAATTGCTTGTCTGTTGTCCAGGTTGTTAAAATTGGTAAAGTTTATGTTGGCTAATTCTGCCAACATTTGACACTGATATTATGGCTCCACAATTCCTTAGGGATTCCCCCAGTCTCCCATCATAACTCCCTTGGATGACCACCAGAACCTCGAGAAAATGGTGACATCCAGTTGTGCCGGGTCTCTGTCATTTTTCTGGGAACTTCCTCACTGTCTTCTAAGAGGCAGAAATTCTGTCGGCCCCTGACAAGGTAAATGGCGAGAAGGGGGCAGAGCCTAGAGTAAGGACTTTCTAACCCATGCAGTCAAGGAAAAGAATTGAGCAAACCATTGTGTAATAATATAAACTGTGTATAAACTGAATGGCATACTAATCCATTAGTATGCAGCTGGTCGGTCACTACATAGTGCACATTGGTAGTGATGGGGCGGTTATGGCCACAAAAAGGGGTTGATAGACTTACCGGCCCTTTAACACTGACGCTCAGGCACTGTCATTTTTAAAGATGCCTCCCTTGGGAGGCCAGACTGCCCACCTCTTTCAAGTGGTAGGCTTCCTGATCATACAAATCGGGGCCCTATGACATAGCTAGGACCTGGTTTGCAATTTTCACGTGTCCTGCCGTTGAGCAGCTTAACCAATAGTCCTTAAAGGGACCACAGTTGGTCGCTCCAAAAACGGGCCAAAAAAGTTTCTGAGTTATATTTTGTGGAGTCAGGAGGAGGCGTGCTCCCCCTCCACATCCAGTTTATCCAAGACTGGATATTGGACAGGCAATCTGACAGTACAAAGGCAGTGGTGGAGTCGTGAGGTGGTGTAGAGGTATGGCTGGATATTATCAGTGAAATGTGTTTTCCATGATTTAACATTTGATCCTAAAAAATAGAATTTTACAAGTTCACAATTTTTTTTTGACTTTTGTTCTGGTTTAAAAGTGTAAATAGTTTTGCAATAGTTAACCCCAACCCTTTTGATCTGGTATTTTTTCTTGCAGCCAAGGTAATTTTCTCCACCCTTTTCTTAGGCCTCAATATATAGCTGGGTACTCTTCTCATCTGCTGGTGTAAGTCCCCATTCATTGGCCGTTGTGGCTAAGGTCAGGGTTATTGCCCATATTCCCTTTATTCTGTCCTTTTGTAACAATCCTCTTGATCTGGGAGATAACATTGATCTTAGCTGTCATCTTTTCCCTCCAATATCTCCTTCTTACTATGGAAGTAGTAGCTTCATTTCTAACAGGATGCTTTGTTTCTAGGACTTCATTAAAACAGCACAGATGTAAAAACACTCTTTGCAGCAAAAGTAGCAAGCCTGAGGATTGGGAGCAGTTTAGAATACAGCAGAAAAGGGCCAAGAGATTGATTAAGAGGGGAAAAATAGAGTATGAGAGTAAACTTGCAAGGAACATAAAAGCAGACTGTAAAATCTTCTGAAAGTATGTAAAAAGAAAAAGATTAGTGAAGATAAATGTAGGTCCCTTACAGTCAGAAACGGGAGAATTTATAATGGGGAACAGGGAAATGGCAGAGCAATAAAACAAATATTTTGGTTCTGTCTTCATGGAAGAGGACACAAATAACTTCCCAGAAATGCTAGGGAACCAAGGGTCTAGTGTGAAGGAGGGATTAAAGGAAATTTACATTCGTAAAAAAATAGTGCTGGAGAAATTAATGGGACTGAAAGCCGATAAATCCCCAGGGCCTGATAATTTGCATCCTAGAGTACGAAAAGAGGTAGCCATGGAAATAGTGGATGTATTGGTTGTCATCTGGAATATTGTGTGCAGTTTTGGTCTCCTTATCTAAGAAAGGATATACTTGCTATAGAAGGAGTGCAGCGAAGGTTCACCAGACTGATTTCTGGGATGGCAGGACTGTCTTATGAGGAGAGATTGGGTCGACTAGGCCTGTAATCACTCGAATTTAAAAGAATGAGAGGGGATTTCATTGAAACATATAAAATTCTGACAGGGCTAGACAGACTGGATGCAGGGAGGATGTTTACCCTGGCTGGGGGGTCCAGAACGAGGGGTCACAGTCTCAGGATACGGGATAGGACATTTAGGACTGAGATGAGGAGAAATTTCTTCACTCAGAGGGTGGTGGACCTGTGGAATTCTCTACCACAGAAGGCTGTGGAGGACAAGTCACTGAATATATTTAAGAAGGAGCTAGATAGATTTCTAGACACAAAAGGCATCAAGGGGTATGGGGAGATAGCGGGAATATGATATTGAGATAAAGAATCAGCCATGATCATATTGAATAGCGAAGCAAGCTCGAAGGGCCAAATGGCCTATTCCTGCTTCTATTTTCTATGTTTCTATGTTTCTTTGCATTGCCTGACAGTTTATTTTAGTGCACAGAACACCATCTTTGGTGTTTTTCCCCATTGCTGGCTTTTTTTTATAACACAACCCAGTGGAATTTTCACCTTACTCCAATGCATTAGTCATCCATTCACATATTTTTTGATAATTGCATGCAAATACCACTAGCATAATGTGTGCCCAACAAAGAGAGAAAATAGTAATTTCACACTACCCTGGAAACTAGTCAGTGAGACAAAACTGTTCCTAGCACCACACCAGAGTATTCAGCTTTCTTATTGACTACAGCTAGGTAAACCACTGCTGTATGGAAAGGGTGTTTGTGGTAAAGACAGCTGATTAAAGACTGGATCATATTGCATTATTCGACTGATCAATTTTCAAATCTTTACATATTCATAAATTGCTCAGTAATTCATTACTCCCATGATTCATCAAACCATAAAATAGGAAAACCTAGATGGAATAAAAAAGCTCTTTCTGCCTTCAGTGTTGAATAATTTGCAGCTGTTTGTTTTGGACTCAACTCAGTTAAGTAACAGTACAGATAAGATATCGATAAAGATATGAAGGTTTGTTATTATTAAGTAAATAATCCTTTTGCCAAAAAATATATTAACTTCTCAGGAATTCAGACTAAAATAGTATGTTGACTGATGTGCAGTCCAATGCACTTATATGTATATCTGATTTTTTTTTTTAATTCCTGGCAAAACCCTGACTTATAATTCAAACTGGCCTAGTCATTTTGGTTATACACAAGTCTGCTTTAAGCCTTTTTGTCTGACTAAATTTAATGTCTTTGTACCAAAATACCTTCAGCTACAATGACAAGATTTACAAAACTTAGAAGATTTTATACTGCTGTCATGTCAACTTGCCATTACTTTTTGGAAAGAAATCCCTTGACATGATTGCAGTAGTAAGATAAAAAGGCTAATTTAAACATGAAAAACAACCTTTATTTTTCACTCAACTGAAATCTAAGCAGAAATACGGCAGCACATGATTTACACCCAACCAGCGAGAAATGAGCTAACCCCACGATATTTTCTGTGGTTGGATCTATTTTAAATAATGGTGGTTTGGGATTTAAAGGCCTGCAGCAGCGTAAAGGGGCAACAGCAGCAAAATTGGTTTGAAAGAAAAACTCACCTCAAGAATATCAGGTGTAGCAGAGCTCAGAGCCCCCAGGTTCACGAATGAAGGTATAAAGTCCTCCTGCAAGAAATCAGGCCAGATATGAAGGCAGTGTCTGGAAAAAAAGAGAGAATCTAACCACCTCCCCTTGACATTCAATGGCATTACCATCGCCGAAACCCCCACCATCAACATCCTGGGGGTCACCATTGACCAGAAACTTAACTGGACCAGCCATATAAATATTGTGGCTACAAGAGCAGGTCAGAAGCTGGGTATTCTGCGGCTAGTGACTCACCTCCTGACTCCCCAAAGCCTTTCCACCATCTACAAGGCACAAGTCAGGAGTGTGATGGAATACTCTCCACTTGCCTGGATGAGTGCAGCTCCAATAACACTCAAGATGCTCGACACAATCCAGGACAAAGCAGCCTGCTTGATTGGCACCCCATCCACCACCCTAAACATTCACTCCCTTCACCACCGGCGCATCATGGCTGCAGTGTGTACAATCCACAGGATGCACTGCAGCAACTCGCCAAGGCTTCTTCGACAGCACCTCCTAAACCCACGACCTCTACCACCTAGAAGGACAGGGGCAGCAGGCACATGGGAACAACACCACCTACACGTTCCCCTCCAAGTCACACACCATCCTAACTTGGAAATATATTGCCGTTCCTTCAAAATCCTGGAACTCCCTTCCTAACAGCACTGTGGGAGAACCTTCACCACACAGACTGCAGCGGTTCAAGAAGGCGGCTCACTACCACCTTCTCAAGGGCAATTAGGGATAGGCAATAAGTGCTGGCCTCGCCAACGATGCCCACATCCCATGAACGAATAAAATAAAAGAGCAACATTGGTTCACACAGGAGAGCAGAATAGCAGCGGCGGCAGAAGGTGGCCAGGCCAGTCAATACTAACTTGACCATCCCACGTATGACAATTCAATGCCAGAGAAGTTTAATGATAGGGCAGGCAAGATGTGAGGAGCCAGCCATACCTTCCAAGAATTCACTGTATATGTCTGTCACCTACAATGACTCATCTCTCTCAGTGTGTTAAAATGCTTGAATTGCTTACCATCAATATTCAGGGAGCCACACGATGCCCTTTATGCCCTCAGCCTTTGCTTGGAAGCATCCTTCACTCATAGACTTACAACCATTCACCACACTAAAAGCCTCGTATGGTATGTAATTGCATGCTGCATGCATTTGTCATAGCCCCTACTATGTTCTGCAGCTGACACGTGGGTTCTACTGTTTCTCACTGGTACCATTAGGTCTCCTTTCCTGTAGATCAGTAGCTATGTGGAGAGTGTCCAGTATGAATGGTGTGGCAGAATATTGCATGGATGATGCTGTTCTCTCTCAGGATGGTAGCACCTACAGTACTTCCCACCAGCCTCCTCTAATGCGGCACACATGGCTGAAAGGGTGCCAATCTAGGCTGCCACAAGAGGCGCTACCTGCAGCATTTTGGGACTTAGTTACCGTGAGACAAGGGCCACTCCAATACCAGCCAGCTCAAGCATTCCTGCTGCTGAGCTAACTCTTAGGAGAAGCACTAAATTAGGTTTAAGAGTTCATACAGTAAGATTCTGGCACCAAGGGAAAGTATGGTGGTAAGAAGCTTACCAAATACAATATAGGCTTACGCAAATACAGTATAGTTGTAAATAGAATTATGGTGATATTAAAACTGTTAGCACAGAAATTTTTCTTGGTAAGATGGCATGAATGGGAGCTTGTGAGTTGATGAACGTGTAGAAGGGTCTGCAGAAGATGGCATATCTGTGGTTGGAATAGGGAAGGTATGGACAGGGCTGCTTATGCAGTGGCCAGATGTGGTAGTCAAGAGAAGGTCTCCCATATCAGATTGGCATAAATGTCTCTTGTAGCCACTAACGCTTTGTCTTCAGGTGGTATTCCTCTTGCTGATGCCTTGCTCCTGACAGGGGCCCTCATCCTCCATGAGGAGGTCTCTCTGTAGGGCAAATTTATGCAGCATGCAGCACACTACCACCATCCATGAGACACTTGTCAGATTGTAATGCAGGATTCACTAAAATGAGTACACCTTCAAAATGCTTATGGTATGTTCAGTGATGATTCTGGTGGATAGTCTGATGTGGAAATATTAGCAGGTGGGTGCCATGTGCCTGCAGTGAAGCCTCACCAGGTTGAATTCTCTATTTTGCTGCTCCTCCCTTTCTTCTAAGGAGCAAAGTTAGAGGAAAAGCCACTGAGTCCTATCTGAAGGTGGTGGTGTAGAGGGGGCTCTCAAAAAATGGCACAAAGGCAAATGATACAGCAGGTGAAAACTGTGGTTAAAAAAACAAAAATAAAAAAAAATTCAACAAAAAGGCTTTAACAGTAACTGTAACTGAATAAATTTGTCACTTTGAACTAACTTGAGGTAATAATGCCTGGAAATGTGACACATGACATTACCAAAGCATTACCGCCTCATTAACATGCGCTCAACCAAAAAAGAACAGGTGTTTCTTATATCCTCCTGAAATTATGGTGGAAAATCAGGTGGGAGGAAAGTAGGTGAGCACCTATTCAAATAAATCCAGGGCCGATTTCTTGCCCCACTCCACCAAATACAGCCCCAAAATTGTGTGGAATGCAGATGGAACCTAGGCTAAAGAATCCTAACAAAACACACTTACTGAATAGCCACTAAACAAAAATATTAATTTGTGCTAATGAATGACAGCTACGAGTCCGGCATCAGATATGGGAAATTGCTGGTTTATCCCTGCTGTCAGTGTACTCTATAGTCAGCTGTCTTCAAATCTCTTAGCAATTAACAATCTATTATATATTAAAATTGATGAATGGGTCACAACAATCCATTTAAAAATGCATTAAAAACTGTTATGTCACACTTTGTCAATGTGGAAAAAAAAACATTTTAAAAGTGCTTAAATGCCTGTCATTTATTGTTAAGGGCAAAACTCATCGCTGGTATTGTGCTTTGGCCTGAGAGTCAGCTTGCAGTTCCAGTAAAAAAAAACACCGGTAGGTGTTGTGTTTTGCATAGAGAACCTTTTCATTGAAAATAATCAAGAATTAACCTTTTTAACTAACATTAGCACTCACACCTGTGGATTCAACAACTTACATTCATATAGCATCTTTTGCGTAGAAAAAAGTCCTATGGGTATTGCATAAAAAAGTAATAAGACATAATGGTCAAAGATGGTAATATTAGGAGCGTTGACCAAAAGCCTGATCAAAGAGATGAGTGTCTTAAAGGAGTAGAAGAAGGTGGAGAGGTGGAGAAGTTTAGGGAGGGAGGTCCAGAGTGTAATGCATAGACAACTGTAGCCACGGCTACCAATGGTAGGACAAAGGGGATGGGGGGGTTGCACAAAAGGACACAGTCAAAGGAAGGTACAATTCTGGAGCGGTTGTAGCATGAAAGGAGGTTAAACACATTGGGCTCGATTTTAGGGTCGGGTTTCCTGCGGGTTTCCAGCGGGGGGGCCCCGAAAATCCCGATATGAGGTCACGTGACCGGATCGCGCCGCGATCCCGACCACTTCCGGGTTCCCCGATGACGTGCGGGGCTGCGTGCGTGGCCCCCGCTGGTGGGAATCCCGCAGGCAATTAAAGCCAGCGGGGTTCCACTTGAGAGTACTTACCTTGCTTGTTGAGGTCAGTTAATGAGCTGAATCAGCTGTCAAAAGAGGAAGTGTGGGATTTTACCTGCATCGCAGACTGTTTCACACACTGGGGGAAACAGTCTCTCTCCAACCAGGCGTGTTGCAGCCAGCAGCCTGTGGCAGCTGCCAAGGTGCACTCCACGGGGGAGAGCCCTCACCCACGCAGGAGGCCACCGCGTCACATAGGGCAACCCCTGCCCCCCACCACCCCCCGCCAAGCCAGAGGACAGACCGACACGAAACCGCCGCCCCAGTCCGAGGAACCACCCACCTACCCTGCACAACCCCTCAGACCAACACCTGCCAGATGGGTGTTGCGTGGACACCCTCGGAGGACGAACAGCATGACCAGCCCCAGCAGCCTCGCAGTCCACGCCGTCCGCCGCAGAGACGTGGAGCCCCCCAACACGGTGTTGTTGCACGCCCACCTGCACAGCAAGAGGGAGGGCTACCGCAGAGAGAGACGCATCGCAGAGGGCACTACCCTCGCCACATGGTCCACAGACCGAGGCGAAGCTCCCCGGACCTCTCCGAGCAGCAGTGCACACGGAGGCGCAGATTCGCTCGACATGTAGTCGTGGAGATCTGCAGGCTCTTTCATGCCGAGCTGCTCCTGGCTGGCCCCAGCACCAAGTGCTTACCTGTCGCTGCCAAAGTCACCACTGCCCTCCACAACTTCTCCTCCGCATCCTTCCAGGGTGCAGCCGGCTACACCGCCGATGTCTCTCAGTCGTCTGCGCGGAAGAGCCCTGCAAATACACCTGCACCTACTCTGCAGTAACACGATGGGTGGCATCAGTGGTGGGTCCTCATAATGATACCCAGGAGCGGGCATTATTGGACACAACAGACAGGATTCGCGGAGACATGGCAGTGGTGGTGCCAATATAATGTATGCTGTTTGTTGCTCTGAAATTCAATATAGGTAACACCCATGGCAAACCCTCCGACACCCTTGTGCACCCCCTTCATGCTCACGAAACATTTGCCTTACGCTGCCTACTGCACATATGTGATGCATGCCCTGTGGCTGCAGCACAGGTGGTGGCAGGTTGATTGAGGCTGGCCGTGAGGGAGATGCACGAGAGGGTGAGTATGGGATAGAGCCATGAGATTGTATGAGGATTGGGTTGCGTGTTAGTGGCAGGATGAGTACTGGCGAGGTGAGTAGGTGGAGGTCAGATGAGGATGGGGTTTGAGTGGGTATGAGGGGTGATGTGACAGAGTAGTGTTGGCGGTGCCGAAGGAGATGTGGGGTTGGGGCAGTGTTGTGGCAGATGGAGTGTAGGGGAAAGACTTTGTGTTCTCACTGTGGCTGACCTACTGCGGTCATTGCAGCGCCTCCTGCACTGTATGCAGGTGGGCGATATGTTGGTTGCGCAGGTGACCCCCTCTGCCACCTCGAACCAGGCCTTCTTGGTGGCAGAGGCTGGCCGCTTCCTCCCGCCCGCCGGGTGGAAGATCTCTGTCTTCGCCCTCCTCCTCACCCCATCTGATGATACCTGGGGTGAGGCATCATTAAACTGGGAGCAGCCTTCCCCCTGGGCTGCTCCATGCTGAAATTTGTTCCATTGGTTGCAGCATCTGTCAGTGGAGGACTGCCCCTTTAACTAGAGAGCCTCCAGCTGACAGATCGTTCTGCGCATGCGCAGCCCGCCCGACGCGCAGACCAGCAGCGTGGACCCCGGAGGAGCAGGTAATTGATTCCTATTAGTGTGTTGCCTGCTACGATCGCGCGGGCAACCCACTAATTTCACCGAGCGTGTTGACCACGCTCCCGAAACCCAACCCGCCGGAAACCCGCAGGCCTGGTAACATCGAGCCCATTGTGAGGGGTGATGAGAATTTAAAATTGTAGGTATTGTTGGACTGCAAGGCAATGTAGGTCAGCAAGGATAGGGGTGACGGGTGAGCACTTGGTGTGGGATAGGATTCAGTCAGCAGAAGTGGAGGAGTGGTAGCCTGGGTATTTTCAGCTTACATGTGGAAGCTGATCCCCTGTTTTTGGATGATGTTGCCAAGGGGTAGCATATAGATGAGGAAGAGGATGGGACCTAGGATAGATCCTTGGGGCTCTCCAGGGGTTACGGTGTGGGGGTGGAAAGCAAAGCCATTGCTGGAGATACTCTGTCTGCAATTGGACAGGTAAGAGTAGAACCAAGCAAGGCAGTCCAATGAGCTGGACAATGGAGGAGGGGTGTAGGAGGAGAATGGTATGGTCAATCATGCCAAAAACT
This sequence comes from Heptranchias perlo, assembly GCF_035084215.1. Lineage (NCBI taxonomy): Eukaryota > Metazoa > Chordata > Chondrichthyes > Hexanchiformes > Hexanchidae > Heptranchias > Heptranchias perlo. Next base: position 38,709,861 of record NC_090335.1, read on the forward strand.
GGAGAGAGTTTGAGGAGAATGAGGAGGGATTGGAGAAATTCAAACATGAGGTTGTGGGAAAGATGGGCATGGATTTGGGAAGTGACAACATATTCAAGTACTTTGGAGAGGAAAGGAAGGTTGGAGGGGGGGTGCATTTTGCAAGGACAGAGGGGCTGAAGGTGTTTTTTTTGAACAAGGTGGTTGATGATGGCAGTTTTAAAAGAGATGGGAGCAGTACCTGATGAGAAGGAACCATTTACAATGTAAGCTAGTGTGGGGATCAGGAAGAAAAGTTGGGTGATCAGTAGTTTAGTGAGAATGGCGTAGAGAGTAGGGGTCAGGTCTCATGTCGAAGGTGAGCTCAGAGAGGGCATAGGGGAAGATAGGAGAGAAACCAGAGGAAGACGAGTTCAGGGCTAAGGCGGAGGGGGAGGTTTGGCTTGGTGGGCAAGGGGAAGGGGGAAGCAGCTGAGGCAGCACAACAGATGGTCTCAATCTTAGTGACAAAGAAATCCATGAACTTCCTGCATGATGTTGCAGGTGAGGGTGGAGAAGGGGAAAGGGGCAGGGGAAAGTGGTTTAAGGAAATGGTTGATAATGGAGAAAAGAAGCCAGGGGTTATCTTTGCATCCAGGATGGTCCTGAGTAGTAAACAGTTTTGCCAGAGGAGACCAAAGCCCAATTGTACTTTATGTATCATAATTCGAGGGGGCAGTGGTGGGTGGGATGAACGGGAGTGGAAGGAAGTTGGTGAGCTTAGCACCCAGCAGGCGTGTGACAGTGACTCTTCATCATCACCATCTTCTTCCTCCACCTCCTCTAACTGGCCAGGTTCCAGTTCTTGAGATCTGCTATGACAAAGGGAGAAGGGTTGGGTTGTGATGAGGGGAGAGGAGAAAGTAAGACGTGTGTCTGCAGTACGTGAGTCAGAAAAGTTTGTGGGATGAGGGAGAAATGGGAAAAGAGAAAGAGGATTAGGTATGCAGAGACCCTCATCATCAATCCCTCCAGCGCCACCAGTGGCCGTGGCCTAAGTGATGCCCCTTCCCCTGATGGCCAGCACTGGTCTCCTCCATGGGGGTGAGGACATATAGATACGCCCGTCCTCCTCCAGCTCTTTGTTGCTGCCGACTGTCATGCGCCATCTTCTCCTGCAAGAAAGAGGGAAGTGTGTCAGGAGTGTCCTGCAAGATGTTTGGGCGTTGTGGCTATCATGGTTGAACAGCTGCCAGTGTATGAGAACCGTGAGTTGTGGGTGTGCGGCTTACAACAGTACTAAGTGTAAGCATGTGATTTGAATGGTTGAGTACTGATTGAAAGAAATTATTGGTAGGTGGGTGATTAGGGGTGTAGTGAATTGAGCAATGGATGAGGCTAGTGGGGCAGTTGGTACGATATGCCACTTGAAACTTGAACTCACTCACCTTAACAACTCGTGTTAAATCATTGAACTTCTCCCATCACTGCATCCATGTTCTTGAAGCTATGCATCTACCTCTGCTATTTCCTTCCACTGCCTCTTAAGCATATGTCTGGAGGGCCTCCTCCCCCCCCTGCGGATACAGGATGCGCTTCCTTCCCTCTAACTCTTTCACCAAGGCGTCCAGTACATTATCAGAGAACCTTAGTACACGCTCTCTCCCAGGCTCAGCCATTCTTCAAAGTATTAGAGCACTGAATCACTTCACAAATAACTCCCACCACTTCTTGCAGCTGGAGGAGGACGGGCATATCTATATGTCACTTTAAGAAATGCAGGCTGCCTTTAAGAAGTGCAAGCCACTCGCAATATCGGGCCCCCTGCTGATGTGTGCAGCCAATCAACAGCACAGATCGCACTTGCTTCTCACAGGTATCATTTAAAACAGCAATCAGCACGAATGTAACGTGCTACCTGCATCACAACGACCGGACACGTGTTAATCGCGTACCGTGATCCCCGCACCTGTTTTCAGGGGTCATCCAAATTAATCCCCAATATGCCCAAAGGTAAAGTCTGAAGCATTCCCCTCCCTACCCATTCCTTTCCTCCTTCCCGTCTTCCCACTTCCCCTACTTCCTCCTCTTCTTTTACCGAATCCCGTTCACCCATCACCCCTGTGCTCGCTGGCCTACATTAGCTCCTGATCCAGGAATGCCTCGGTTTTAAAATTCTCATCCTTATTTTCAAATCCCTCCATGGCCTCACCCCTCCTTATCTCTGTAAATACCTCCAGCCCTACATGATCTCTGCGCTTCTCCAATTCTGGCCTCTTGTACATCCCCGATTTTAATCGCTGCACCATTGGCGGCCGTGCCCTTCGGCTGCCTCGGCTCTGAGCTCTAGAATTCCCTCGCTAAACATCTCTGCCTCTGTATTACTCTCTCCTCTTTTAAGTCGCTCCTTAAAACCTACCACTTTGACCAAGCTTTTGGTCACCTCTCCTAATATCTCCTTATGTAGCTTAGTGTCAAATTTTGTTTGAAATTCGCTCCTGTGAAGTGTCTTGGGACGTTTTACTACGTTAATGGTGCAGTGTAAATGCAAGTTGTTGTTGTTGTTCTTATATTCCTCTCCCTGCTTCCCTGCCTCCTCTCTTCTCCCCCTCCCCCTTTTCCCCTCCCTCTCCTTGCCCTTGTCATTCTCCATCCCCTGCCCTCATGTGCTCCCACGGCAGCGCATTTGAATAAATAATAAAATGTAGTTATGCTGTGCTTAAAAAGTGTCAACCTAGAAACATAAAGATGATATATTTTTTTAATCAATATTAAGTGCTTTTTGCATGCACTGTAAATAAACAATAAAATAATCAAAAGCTGTGTTAAGTTAATTTAAATGTAAGTAATTTTAACCGCCTCATGACGGGTGGGAGAAAGACAGGGGGTGGGGGGGAGGGGTGCAGTGCGGGGGGGCGGTAAATCGGCAAATATATGAAACCTGCCCCCAACCCGCCGCGAACGTGCCCACATCCATTTTAACCGGGGTGGATTTGGGGGCCTCAGAGTAACCTGCTCTGGAGGGGCAGGTATGTCATTATAATATGTTTTGGCAGCCATTTGAATTTAACAGCTGCAGGCCAGGTTTCCCAGAGCTTGAGAGAGGTGGGAACAACCAGCTCTAGCAGGTTAATGCTTTTTAGAGCGGTGCTTGTAGGCCAGGAAAAGCACGCGTGCTTCCCTGGCCCCTCAAGCAAATCTTCTTCCAAGATCAGGCGACCGCCCCCCTCCTATAAACCCGCAATCTCTCCTGGTCATCCCTCCCGATTGCCAGCCACACTCCCCCACCCCCACCCTGTCCCTCACCCTCTCCCTCCCTCCCCCGCCGATTGCCGGCCACATTCTCACCCCCCACCCCCACCACACCAACCCGTGATCTCTCCCGGTCCCCCCTCCCTCCCAATTGCAGGTCCCATCCTCCCTATTCCAACCTGTAATGTTTCCCAGTTGCCACGGCCATGCCCAATGGTCTCCAGCTGCAGTCTTCTACCGCCGGCTGCCGGGCGGGAAACAGAGTAAAGGAAACGATAGAGAAACTGCCGTTAAATTTGGCAGAACCTCCGCATTGCCAGCATTTACAGATTTCTCCCCCGCAAACATGTGCCCCCACTCCCTCCCCACAAATATCGGGGCAAATTTGGCATGAGCCTACCTCTGGATTTATCACAATGTGAGTTCTCAATTTCAACTGATTCATTTGGGAAAGAAACCAAGCAGAAGAGAGTTGCTTCCCACTGTCAGGGAGGTAAACAATGGGGGAGAAATTTGTACTCATTGCACCCATTTTCCAGGCAGAAAATGAGCACAAAATAAACCCAATTTCTGGGGTCAATGTATTGTGCCCCAAAGTCACCTTCTTGGTTACCATGTGAGTCCAGAAGAATCTGTAACCTATTCATTGCACCTTCCAGTGAAAGGATAATGTATGAAACATGAGCATCCTGATCAGATGAGGAATATATTGAGAACACTTGAGCAGAAAGTGCAAATGATGAAGTCAGGTATTAAAATAATTTAATTTCTGATAGTAACTTACATCAAATATTGGAAAGTTATAGTGGTCCAATGGCAGTGGTTTGATCTGCCTGTAATCAAGTAAAACTGAGAAGTTATACGTATCTGAACTGAGAGGTAATACGTATCAGAACTGAGAGGTTATACGTATCTGAACTGAGAGGTGATACGTATCTGAACTGAGAGGTAATACGTATCTGAACTGAGAGGTAATACGTATCAGAACTGAGAGGTAATACGTATCAGAACTGAGAGGTAATACGTATCAGAACTGAGAGGTTATACGTATCTGAACTGAGAGGTGATACGTATCTGAACTGAGAGGTGATACGTATCTGAACTGAGAGGTAATACGTATCAGAACTGAGAGGTTATACGTATCTGAACTGAGAGGTGATACGTATCTGAACTGAGAGGTTATACGTATCTGAACTGAGAGGTAATACGTATCAGAACTGAGAGGTAATACGTATCAGAACTGAGAGGTTATACGTATCTGAACTGAGAGGTTATACGTATCAGAACTGAGAGGTTATACGTATCTGAACTGAGAGGTGATACGTATCTGAACTGAGAGGTAATACGTATCAGAACAGAGAGGTAATACGTATCAGAACTGGGAGGTAATACGTATCAGAACTGAGAGGTTATACGTATCAGAACAGAGAGGTAATACGTATCAGAACTGGGAGGTAATACGTATCAGAACTGAGAGGTAATGCGTATCAGAACTGAGAGGTTATACGTATCTGAACTGGGAGGTAATACGTATCAGAACTGAGAGGTAATACGTATCAGAACTGAGAGGTTATACGTATCAGAACGGAGAGGTTATACGTATCAGAAAAGATTGAACATGCTGGGGCTCTTTTCTCTAGAAAAGAGAAGACCGAGGGGTGACCTGATAGAGTTCATTAAGATTATGAAAGGGTTTCATAGGGTAGACATAGAGAAGATGTTTCCACTAGCGGGGGAGACCAGAACTAGGGGCCATAAATATAAGATAGTCACTAATAAATCCAATGGGGAATTCAGGAGAAACTTCTTTACCCAGAGGGTGGTTAGAATGTGGAACTCACTAACACTAGGAGTAGTTGAGATGACTAGCATTTAAGAGGAAGCTAGATAAGTACATGAGGGAGAAAGGAATAGAAGGATATGTTGATAGGGTTAGATGAAGTAGAGAGGGAGGAGGCTCGTATAGAGCATAAGCACCAGCATGGACCTGTTGGGCCGAATAGCCTGTTTCTGTGCTGTGAATTCTATGCAATTCCATGTAAAATTGCAAAATATCTATCTAATCTTACTTCCAATATTATACCTGTTGTCATCTTTGATATTTCCAAGACCCCAGCAGTTCAGGAACTAACATATTCTATTCAGCGTTTCATCATCACTATTCAATGTGTGTGAGCTTCATGGCACTGGCAAAGCACTTCCCCACATGGAGAAAAATGAGAAGATGTCACTTTGATTTGTTAATTGTTGGTGTGTATGGGGAATAGTGCATGACACTGGAAGACCTAAAATAATACATAGAAATTAAAAATGAGGAAAACAATTTTTTTTAAATCACTGCAGCCTAGATCTTCCAATCAATGTTGTTTAATGCTCGTGTTAGGCATTAATTTAAAATAAAATAAATGGGTTATCAAAAAATCTAGGTTTACATCTTGTACATCATTCAGTCTTTCTTTGCCAGTAATAAAACATTACAATGAAATCCAGGCTGCAATCCCACAGAATGGTACAATTTACATGATAACCCATGAGATTATCTCACAGCACCATCTGACATAAAACAGATCTCTTGGGATTGTGGAAGAAAATTAAGGAGAGTGGCAAAAGGACACTACTGTCATCTTCCAATTAATTAAATACGTAACTACCATTCAGGAGCATCAGGATTTCTTGCAGCATGTTACAACTCTGTTTTGTACTCTTGAATGCAGAGGTAAACATTGCATGTGCAATTAACTATGATAAACGACTACACTGAGCATTTAAATTTTCATTACAGCCCTCATTTTTTAAATGGTACGAATCTGACACAAGAAAGGATCATATATTTGCAATAACTCATTAGCTGCCACTATTTGTTTAATGTAAATGTATTGCTTTTGGGTGATGAGGAATCAGAAGCAAGGGATGTAACATGCAAAAAGACATGCAATTACAGTCACTAATTACATAAACTACAACTGTTTATTATTAAAATGCACTTTTCAATTCTACAAAAATAAACTATGAGATTATTAGTATGCTTCAATCATTAATTTGATAAATAGCTGTCTTTTGGATTACAGGGTGAAGGGGTGTTCATCCAATTATATGCTTTACCAGCCTTGAACGCAGAAGAGGAGAAAAGTTGGACTGCCTGGTGTAGTGGCAAGTAGAGACTTTTAGCATAGATTGTGGAGACATTTTAGATGGCTAAAAATAAATTTATGGAAGTGGTTATGTAAACTAAGACAGAACTAAGGAGCTAAGAGAAAGGGGTGAGTAATTCATCGCTAAGAAGTGTTTAGACAATACATCCAGAAAGTCACTTTTATACCTGGATGGCACACTTGTGATTATGAAGAAAGGTAGAGTTAGAGAATGTGGGAAAGCAGAGGTATAGAAAACATGGAACACAAAGAAAAGGAAGCAATGACAATGAACAGAAAAGGTAGCTCCACAGCAGGAATAGAACAAGGTCAGGTGAGATAGCAGTCAGTATGCAGAATTAATCAATATTTGAGGAATTCCAATAGCAGAGCTTAGGTTAAATACATTAGTACTGCTGTCAACTGAATGTGCAGAAACTAGAGACACATCACTTGAAGCAATTATTGACAAATCTTCACGGAAATCAAAGGAAATTGCATTCAATTCAAAGGTAAGACAATAAATGTACTTTGCAAATGTCTTTATTTTATATTTTCTCTCTAACATGGATAGTCATCAGTTCAATAATGTAATTGCTTCTAAAATATATTGGTGAGTGTTTATGGAAAATGTTGCACTAGGCAAATTAAGCAATACTTCAGTTGTTGGCCCTGTTTTGCATCCCTTCCAACCCTACTCTCCTTCCTATCATGACTATGCCATTCATAAATGTTGGAAAATCACAAGGAAGAACCTCAGAGAAATTAAATCCACTGCAGAACTATGGTTCAATATGAGCTTTTTTTTAAAAAAAGACCAAGGTTAGCTACTTTAGACTTATGAGCGCTTTAGGTCTTTTCCCATCTGATTTAGTTGCTATGGCAATGTTACATCTGACTCACATCTTCGAACAATTACCTTGGCATGCAATGCTTCATTTGTCCTGCAATATACAGAAAAAGGAGTCAAGATTTGATCTAGGTGTTTTGCAAGGCTAGCACTTCCTTTCTTCCCAATTTTATAATGAACAAGCATGTAAATCAGATGATAGTATTAATTTATGATAAATTAAATTATATAATTATACAAATCAAATATCTGGCTCATGATAGCAAAACATGAAGGTAGTCATGAAAATGAAAATACTTCTTGTAAAATAAAACCATCAATACAAGTAACTCAGAACAGATTCATTTAGATGATACAAAATAACTCTAACCTTTGGAGACATTCAGAAGTGTGTAAGGCTAAAGTTGGCTATTTGATTCAAGTGAAAATAAATGGTGTTGCAGAATTAATTGAGTTACTGAGTTTTTCTAAAGAGATGATTCACTTAATCATAAAACATTTACATCCAAATCTATAAGGAACCTGGAAATCATTGAACGACGTTATTCTTTGAATGCTTAAAATCCACATATCAAATTTCTTACCGAAAATGGGCCCAGACATTTTTACCCCAAAGTCTTCAGTTCGGTATGAATTTAGGTTCTCTGCTCCCAGTGGGTGGACACTTTTGAAGGGAACATGGATTGGAGGTAGAGCTACAATATTGTAGCACTGATTCTCCAACCTGCATTCCCTCCAAGTGCAGCTCCCCAAAGGTAATATGCAATTGGGGAAGTTACCCTACGACCTAGACCTAAAGTGCAAGGAAGGTATTATTTAAAGAGCCCTCTCTTTTTAATCATAGGGCAGAAATTTCCAATGCCCCACACTACCATTAGTGCCTCTAATGCAAGGTAGCTTATCAGAAAATCATTGGTGTACTCGACGTGATTTTATATCCGCTGATTTCAATGGACATAAAATTATGGCCAGTGAACTTGGAAGTCTCCAATAAGCCACCTGCTGCATTCAAAGCTGTGAGTTATCTATTTTACTGATTCAGGCTTCAATCAAAAAGACTCCGAGGTACTTTGTCCCAAAGTATAATAGCTTTATTAAGAAGTTATAATAAATAGCAAAGTTTTTAAAGACAAGAATACAATTAAACATATACAACCTGGCAAAGTTTATCACTATACAAGGTTTTGAGGTGCACCTCTCGAAGGTCCTTGATATTATTTGAACATTTCCAGCCTCGCTCCAAGAATGTTCCAACACATACGATTTAATCCTCATCTTATATACGTTTTTAGACACATTGGGGGTTAAATTGGTTAATCCCCGAATCCGGGCGCGGGCATCGCGGTGCTACTGACGCAGCCAGCAGGTTAGATTGGTGCTGCAACTTCATTTACCTGATTGATGCGCAGCGTGGAGTCCTAGCTACATATGTCTCTCCATTTTCTCCGTTCTCTCCACTTCTCACTGGCAGGGGGGGTCCAAATCACGGGTGAGTTGCTCACACCTCTTAATGGCAGGCTGCACCTATTAAAGATACCCTGCAACTCTTATTTGCAAAAAATAAGATACGGGTCTGCACGCAGTCTGAACGGAGATCAGACATTGCACAGGTAAAACACAGATGCAGATCCCATCCCTATGTTTACAAACTGTTGAATTATGTTAAAACATTGACTAAAGGTTGCACATTACTAAACCCCACATCCTCCAAACTGCATGCCAGACCTCACCAATCTGCCAATCTGAATTTGTACCAGGCCTGCGAGAGACTGTGCACTAAGGTTCTCTGCTGACGCACTAGCAGCCTTGGTGCAAGAGGTGGATAGAAGGAGGGGCATCCTATATCCTCAGGAGGGCAAGAGGCCCTCCTGACATATGATCAAGAGGCAGTGGGAAGCAGTAGGGGACGAAGTCAATGCCAGGCGCATAGCACCACGAACATGGATGCAGTACAGGAAGAAGTTCAATGCTTTGACATGAGTGGTCAAGGTAAGTGAGGTCAACTGTCAAGTGACATCTCTTACCAACTACACCACTAGCCGCATCCACTGCTCCATGCACTACACCCCCCAACACCCACATACCAACAAACTCTTTCCATTAGTACTCAACTCTTCCAATCAGATGCTTCCTCTCACCCTCACACGTTACCACTGTTGCAAGCCGCAAACCCACAACACACATCACACATGCTGGCAGCTATTAAGCCATGACAGGCACATCACCCAGACATCCTGCAGGACACTCACCGACACACTTCTCGCTTTCTTGCAGGAGAAGATGGCGCATAACAGGAGGCAGTAAGTGGCAGCGGCATTTAGCCCCTCGAGTCTGTTCTACCATTCAATGAGATCATGGTTGATTTGTGACCTAACTCCATATACCCGCCTTAGCCCCATACCCCTTAATACCCTTGGTTCACAGAAATCTATCAATTTCAGATTTAAAATTCACAACTGCTGTTTGCAGAAGAGCGTTCCAAACTTCTACCACCCTTTGCGTGTAGAAGCATTTCCTAACTTCACTCCTGCAAGTCTTGGCTCTAATTTTTACACTATGTCCCCAATCCTAGTATTCAAGTATAGGAGACCTCCAAAAACAGGTACAAATGCATCAGCAGCCAAAAGCAATAATCCATCAACTAACCTATAAATCCTGCATGGTCCCTTTAAATAACGCTGGTGGTGGGGGAGAATGACCTCCAGGCCGTCTAAGACATGTTCAGGTGTTCGTGGTTAAGGCAATGCGTTGAGTGGAGCGTTAAGTGCCAAAATGGTGTCTATCACGTTAAATCAGCTTTGCACACTGATCTAACGCATACATATTCTCCCTACTTTACATGCTGCCGGCGTTCGTTATCTGCGCTTGCACAAAACCCTTTACCAAGATGGTGTCCGGCGCACATAACGCTAGAAGTGTGCGCACGCATCCCAGACGCCATTTTGGAACTTCGCGAGGCCGCATGGCGCCGAAACAACGGGCACTACACGGCCGAATTTCTAGCCCATAAGCTCTATATGGGCCCCCCATCAAACATCCTCCGCATCTCATGAATCTGCCATTTGCTTTACTTCCTTAAATTCCAGATGACACACAACATCTGACATCATGCCTCCTATATGATTAGTTGTCTCCAATTATCAAGAACACTTATCTTTGTCCAAAGCATCCTGCACTCCCACCAAAGTATGGATAACTCCCTTTACCCATCTTATGCACATGAGATAAGAATGACACAGGATGCTCATTATTCAAGGGGGCCCTCTCTGCACAAGGTGACTCAAAAGCTTGTTGATGAACAGAAAACTGTGTTCACAGGAAAAGTTGATATAAAGTTTTTCCTAACAAGGTTAGCAATATTGTATGGAAAGCTGGCCATTTTGAAAGCAAATTTAATTTACCATTTATTTGTAATTCCATAATTCATCCAAATTCTGCAGATCATCAGCAGATTATTTGACTATGGAGGCCAAATCAAATTCACCTGGGGTCCACACAAATGCAACTTCCAGCATGGGTCACAAGTTACGAATAAAAGTCGTGAACCTAGGCTGATTCCCCCCAACCCCTAGTCTATGTGCACCAAGGCCAATTGTAGCAAACCAACTGATGCCTTGGATGAGAAATTAATCAAAGCAGACCAGGAACCGAACCCGAGACCTCCTTGTTTGTACAGCTGCACTGGGCACTAAGCCATCAAGGGAACAAATACAGATTTTTCAAACTGTAATCTGAATCTGTGATTTTGTCAAATATATGACAAATTCAAACTATTAACATATTACAGGCTTTGTTAGGTACAATAGAATTTTAAAAATTTAGCTGAAGTTAACTTTTAGTAGATTGAGATCTATTTTTTCAAATTTGTTTAGTTCAAAGTTTGATGTATGCTATCAATCAGGTTCAAAAGCTTTGATTTAAAACTCCAACCATTTACTAGACAATCAATAGCAAAAGAGGGCTTAGACTCATATTCCCCTGATAATGTTTAACAGTAGTGACTTGCACTGTATGAGTTAATAGGTGAAACTTATCTTTAGCCAATATCACCAAAAACACAAAAAATGAAATAACATACAATTAACCTTTCAAAAATCCACAATTATATAAAAAGATTACTTTTAACAAACTTCTCACAATGTTTGCTATTCAGTACAATTTAGAGGGCCGTAAACCGTTTTACAGTATGTTCCAAGGTGGGTCGGAGGAGTGGGGGGATTCCTATTTTTACTTATTTCAGGCAAAATGCTACTATTCTTTATAGGCAGTGGTCTATAAAGCCTGTACTTTACAGTAGTAGTTTAATCTGATCATGCATTTCTTAACATGAAATTTGAGCATGCAGTTAGATTAGAAACATTGCAGTGCCAGTGATGGCTTTAGTGCCTTTCATGAGCTGACAAGCTTTCACATGAATCATGGCAGGTTCTTTCCAGTACACATAAAACAGTAACATTGACTCATGCATTTTTGCATTAGTCATATGTCACAGGACTAGATGATGAGCATACTGCTGGTACTCAGACAAATTTCCTCTTCCAATCTATTAGCATTTTTGGTAGTGGACAAAAAAAACATATTGGTCTTTAATACCATGTTCTAATATTTCAAAGGGTAAAACAGGACTGTTCATTGAAAAAAAAACCTTTCCTGGAATATCAGTTCAGATTAGATATTAGGATAAAGCAACACTGAAAAAATACTCATCTGCTTTACCAGATTTTATGTTTCTCTCTCACAGTTTTTGTTACCCTTTCTGATACCATTTGTCAAGAAAGCCAGCGGTAGCTTGTTTCCAAATGTCTGCCACTACTACGCTGAACCAGCCACTAGAATTTGCAATAGAGCAGAGTGCCTCTGCTACAGTTTGGGCTTCATAGGGATATAGGAACAGAGGGGTCAATTTTCGGATGGCCGAGCTGTTGCATTTGTGGCGGGGGGGGGGCTCCTAAAATTGGGGATTCCCGGAGCGGGTCCGGAGCGGGTCCGGAGCCCGGTTCTAACCCGCCCACTTCTGGGTTCCCCAATGACGTGAGTCGGTGGGCGCGCAGCCCCCGCATGCGGGAACCGGTGGGATCCCACTTAAGATCATTATCTGGGTACTTGAGGTCGTTTACAGACCTCGTTAGTTGGAGATTTTAGGAGGATTCAGATTTTGGACTACCCAGAGCGTGTTTCCCATGCTGAGGGAAATGCTCCCTGTTTAAACAGACGTGTTGCAGCCAGCAGCCAGTGGCAACTGCAAAGGTCCAGTTAAGAGGTGCGGGTTTAACCCTCATTCATTGCAGCAGGGCACTCTGTCACCTCAGACAAAGTTTTACCTGCCACACCTTTGTCTCCACACCCAAAATTATTAAATCATACCCTAAACTCTGCTGTCCAAACACATTTACCTACTTTGTGGACCCCCTCACACCATCAGGATGAGGAGGAGGGTCCATTGCTGCATTCCTCACTCCATTGGAGGACGAGCAACATCACCAGCCTCACCAGGCACGCCATCCACCTCTGCCACGTGGAGCTACACAACACAGTGCTGCGCAACAGGCACCTGCACAAAGTAGTTGTGCAACTATACATACACCCACTGTAGGGTGACCCAATGGGTGGCATCAAGGGTGTTCATACAGAACCTCATGAAAGGGCATTATTGCACAAGCCAGTCAAGAATGGCCAAGACGTGGCAGTAGTGGTGACAATATATGTAATGTGAGTTGATCAGAAATCAAATATAAGTAAAAACAATGACAAACCCTCAAACACCCTTGTGCATCCCCTTCATGCTCATGACATGTTTGCCTTACACTTCCTACTACACATACGTGATGCATGCCCTGTGGCTGCAGCACAGGTAGTGGCAGGTGGGGTGAGGCTGACCGTGAAAGAGATGCATGAGAGGGTGAGTATGATTCAGAGCCATGAGATTGTATGAGGATTGGGTTGAGTGGTAGTGGTGGGGTGAGTACTGGCGAGGTGAGTAAGTACAGGTAAGATGAGGATGAGCTTTGAGTTGGTGTGAGGAGTGATGTGATGGAGTAGTGTTGGCAGTGCAGATGGAGATGTGGGGTGGGGGGCGGTGATGTGGCAGCTGGAGTGTAGGGGAATGAGTAAGTGTACTCACTTCGGCTGACCTTCTTAGGTCATTGAAGCGCCTCCTGCATTGTATGCAAGTGTGTGATATGTTGGTGGTGCTGGTGACCTCCTCTGCCACTTCGAGCCAGGCCTCTGGTGGCAGAGGCAAGCCACTTCCTCCCGTCCGCCGGGGAGAAGATCTTTGTCCTCCCCCGCCTCCTCACCCCATCCAGTAGGACCTGGGATGAGGCATCATTAAACCTGGGAGCAGCCTTCCCCCTGGGCTGCTCCATGCTGTAATTTTGGCTCCTTTCTGCAGCATCAGTCAGTGGGGGACTGCCCCTTTAAATAGGGCTCCTCCAGCTGACAGCCTATGATGCGGGTGTGCAGTCCGCCCGCTGTGTAGCTTTCCAGCGCGAAACCCGGAAGCCAAGATAAGTGGCTTCAATTTACTTACGATCACGTGGGGAACCCACCGATTTCACTGGGCGGGTTACCCACACGCCCAGTCGACCCCCCGCTGACAACCCACCTCCCTCCTAATATCGGGCCAGAGTGTTCCGCCATTCAATTAGATCTTGGCTGGTCTATACCTCAACTCCATTTACCTGCCTTTGTTCCATATTCCTTGATACCCTTACCTAATAAAAATCTATCAATCTCAGTCTTCAAAAGTTCAATTGACCCAGCATCCATAGCCTTTTGGGGGAGCGTATTCCGGATTTCCACTGCCCTTTGTGTGAAGTGCTTGCTGATTTCACTTCTAAATGGCCCCAGCTCTAATTTTCAGATTATACTGTCTTGTTCTGGATTCCCCTTCCAGAGGAAACAGCGTCTCTATCTACTCTATCGAATCTCTTAATCATTTTAAATAACTCGATTAGATCGACCCTCAACTTTCTAAACTCAAGGGAATACAAGCCAAGATTATGCAACCTGTCATAATTTGACCCTTTAATGATACCCTGGTATCATTCTGCTGACACTCTGCTGTACCCGCTCCACAGCTAATATATCCTTCCTGAGGTGTGATGCCCAAAACTGAATGCAGTACTCCAGATGGGGCCTGACCAAGGCTCTGTACAACTGAACCTAAGGACCTTTTTTTTTAACCATATAAACTGTTTGACAACAATTTCTGTAACCATCTCCCGCAAACTGGAATCTGTGTCTTTTATTCTCTGCTGCACTGAATTGGCCTAGCCATTAACTACAATCACTATAAATTGCTTACTGAAATACACATAGGATGCACACTACCTCGCCAGTCAATTTAGAATGCAAAAAATATCATAACACTAGATCACTTTTTAATACCTAATCTACTAATAAATTTTATTTATAATTAAAAATAGTTCACAAAAGCAAAGTATAGAATAATTATACAGAACAATTAATAATTCACAATATAAATACAGTGATAGCTTTTGTTCTAGTACCTTTTCTCTGTAAATTCTTGAAAAGAACAATCTCGGGTGGTGAGTACATAGATGCTGATTACAGAATTCTACCACCTCCACACATATAATGCTAAAGATGAACAGAAAACTGTTGAACACTGGAACATTCTCAAGTTTTAAGTATATATTTTCTCTTTGAAGTTCAGGTAAGTTTCCTTGAAGATGGTATTACCTTGAGATGATATTACCTTGAGTGTGAAAGCCCTGTGACAATAACACCAATCCTAAATAATACTTTACAATGGAGCTTTGTCTTTTTCAAATAAAAAGCAAACTACTATAAATGCTGGATATCTGAAACAGAAAAAGCTGGTAACACACAATAGCTCAAACAACCTCCGTAAAACAGTCAAGACTTTGGGTTTGTACATCATAAATGCTGAGTTCTGAAGAAGGATATGAATCCAAAACATCAACTGACTGTTCTCTCTACAGATGCTGATTGTCCTGCTGCATCTCCAGCTTTTTCTGTTTCTGTTTTCTTCTTGCTCAGCGAATGAGAATAATCAGTATAACCATGTTATGCTAAACTAAGCACGAGATGACAAACACGTCATTGTTTGGTTTTTATCAATAACAAAATATATTTTTAAAAATTGGCCTATAACCATATAGAATATTTTACTCTTCAGTTTTTGAGGTACGAAGAAACATATTTTCCTCTATGTGTAAAGTTTACGTAGTGTCGCACAATCCTAACATCTTGTACCCTCCTTCGACAAACAACAGTCCTCAAACAAGCCATATTTCAAATACTTTATATTTTACACAACATAAATATAACCACAATGCATTCCATTTAACAACAACTCCCAGCCTCTTTCAGCCCTCACTTCTCTTGAACATCGTCCTTTTATTCTCATCTGGTTGGGGAAGATCCCCCCCACTCGAGTTGCAATTATTGTTAAAGGTGAGGTTTCTTAAAGGGACCATACCCTCTCTTAAAGAACACAAGAACATAAGAAATAGAAGCACGAATAGGCCATACAGTTCCTCAAGCCTGCTCCGCCATTCAGTAAATCATGGCTTATCTTCTACCTCAACTCTATTTTCCCGCGCAATCCCCATATACCTTGATTCCCTGAGAGTCCAAAAGTCTATCGATCTTAGTCTTGAATATACTCAACCACTGAGCATCCACAGCCCTCTGCGGTAGAGAATTCCAAAGATTCACCACCCTTTGAGTGAAGATATTCCTCCTCATCTCAGTCCTAACTCGCCCATCCATTATCCTGAGACTATGGGCGCTAAATTGGGCGTTGTTTCGGCACCATCCGGCCTCACCAACATCCAAAATGGCTGCACACGCATGTTTTCAGCGTGATGTGCGCTGGACGCCATCTTGGTATAGGAGTTAGCCCAGGTGCAGATAATGAACACTGGAAGCATGTAAAGTGGGGAGAAAATGGCTTCAAGCAGTGTGCAAAGTTGATTTAAAGTGATAGACACCATTTTGGGACGTACGCTAAACTCAATGCACAGTCTTAATCCCGACCATCTGAATATGTCTTTGAGTGCCTGGAGGACCCCCACCAGTGCTTTTAAAGGGACCATGCAGCATTTACAGGTTAGTGGCTGGATTATTGCTTTTGGCTGCTGAGACATTTGTAACTGTTTTTGGAGGTCTCCTATACTTGAAAACTAGGACTAGGGGACATACCCCAACATTTAGAGCCAGGACGTGCAGGAGTGAAGTTAGGAAACGCTTCTACACGCAAATGGTGGGAGAAGTTTGGAACGCTCTTCTGCAAACGGCAGTTGATGCTAGCTCAATTGTGAATTCTAAATCTGAAATTGATAGATTTCTGTGAACCAAGGGTGTTAAGAGATATGGGGCTAAGGCGGGTATATGGAGTTCGGTCACAGGTCTAGCATGATCTCATTGAATGGCGGAACAGGCTCGGGAGGCTAAATGTCACTGCCACTAGCTGCCTCCTGATATGCGCCACCTTCTCCTGCAAAAATGTGGGACATGTGTCTGGGTGATGTGCCTGTCATGGTTGAATAGCTGCCAGTATGTGTGGCCTGTGAGTTGTGGGTGGGCGGCTTGCAACAGTGGTAATGTGTAAGGATTAGAGGAAGCATCTGGTTCAAAGAGTTGAGTACTGATGGAAAGAGTTTATTGGTATGTGGGTGATGGGGGTGTAGTACATAGTGCAATTGGTAGGAGACGCCACTTGACAGTTGACCTCACTCACCTTGACCACTCATGTCAAAGCACTGAACTTCTTCCTACTCTGCATCCATGTTCACGTTGCTGTGCGCCTGGCATTGGCTTCGTTCCTCCTTCGCTTCATCCCTCCTTCTGTCCACCTCTTCCACCCAAGGTCTCTAGTGCATCAGCAGAGAACCTTGGTGCACGCACTCTCGCAGGCCTGGTACCAACTCAGATCAGCAGATTGGTGAGGTCTGGTGTGCAGATTGGAGGATGTGGGATTTAGTAGTGCGCAACCTTCATTCAATGTTTTAACATAACTCATCAGTGTGTAAACATAGGGATGGGACCCGCATCTGTGTTTTACGTGTGCGACGTCTGATCTCCGTTCAGACTCCGAGCAGACAGTAGACTGTTATTTTCAGCAATAGCAGGTACCAGCTACCTTTAAGAGATTTCTAAGAAACATCCTCCCTTTAAGTGATTGGGCTTCTCCTGCTGGTGGAAAGTGCAAATTGCATTGATTCCACGTGCAAGGCCTGGAATGGAATGCTGATTGCAGGTTAGCACTCAGGCCAGCTGAAACTCGCGCTCTGCCTGCGCAGGGTTCATTGGACGCGGGGTAATAGCGCATCATGCTACCCGCGCCTAAAAACGGACCTTATCCAATTTTTTCTTTCCCCCCCATTTCTGCGAGTTCTAGATTCTCCAGTCGGGGTAAACAGCCTCTCTGCATCTACCTTGTCAAGCCCTCTAAGAATTTTATAAGTTTCAACGAGATCATCTCTCATTCTTCTATACTCCAGAGAATATAGAACCATTCTACTCAATCTCTCCTCATAGGACAATACTCTCTTCCAAGGAATCTCGTGAACCTTTGGTGAGGTGTGGTTTGTTAAAGGGCCACATCCTTACTCAGGGATCAGGACCCTCATCAGCCTGTGACTGACATACCGACCCTCCATCACCCTGTTACACATCCTTCCCCCCAACCGAGAGCCAATGGCTCTAGCAGCCTGGGCCACAAGGCAGTACACTCGGGAGGGGGCATCAGCATTCCCCTGAGCCGATTCGGCTCCATGCTCAATGGTTGCCTTCTCAGTCATTTCACCAAGTTCTTGCCGCACATATTTTCGTGCCACATTGACAGTTCCTTCGGGCTATTTCAGAGGCCTTTGACGCAGCGTCTGATTTTTCAGCTTCTCCTTTTCGTGTGGACTCTGGCATCTCCGTTTCACAAGAATCCTTGACCACTTCACACTGGGTTTTTCCCGAGGGAATTTCTGGCTCCCACTCGCGTCTGTCATTTTGCATTTCTGGTGCAGCCACCATTTCGCGGAAGGATACTATCGGACCTACCAATAGCTTCACCTTTTCAGCAGCCTCCTGCAGCACTTCCTGGGTTTGCTTGGTTACCAGGGCCTCGTCCTCCTGTATAGAGGTGTCCTCTGCAGCTGTCATTGCAGTTTCAGTCAACTGCGAGACTGCTGAAACCATTTCAGTCATCTCTTCAGTACAGGACTCCTCCGCTGGGTACTCTGGTGCCATTACTACCTCAGAGAAGATCTCTTCTGCCTCTTCAGCGACCTCATCGGGGCAGATTTCGCTATTCACTTCCCCTGATGCGGTTGTGCTACCAAACACCATTTGTTCCATTACAAGTTCATTTGCCACCGTAGTCTCTTCGGCTACTTTCCAATTACTTCTGAAACTGGTGCCAATCTCAATGATGGAGATCTTTCATCAACACTGCTTTTGATGGCTTCTAAAGGTCAACGCTCCACTGTAAAAGTTATCTCCTCAGTATTTGCTTTAGGTTCTTCTTACTTCTCGACCGAGGCAGCACTGTTTACCCCCTCCACCTCGGGATGCGCCAAATTGGTTTCTACCTTCTTTGCTGGGATCATCTCCTCCATTTCTTCCAGAGAAGTAAAAGGACCCTCTGGCTTCTGACCTTCATGGCTGTCTTTGGGTTCGGTTGAAGATTGCATCCTCACATCATCATCCACATCTCCCAATTTGGCTTTCTCTTCCTTGCCTTTCGGTTGTTTTCCAGAAAGCTTTTTGATACTACTGCCTGTGAAAAGTTTCTTTAGTGGGCTGCCTTGACCTTTTGTTGTAAAGATAAGATTTCAACCTCAACCATAATAGGCTCCAAGGCTTTGGCTAAAAATTGGTCCTGGGCTATTTCGATCTGTCCAGCTTGAGACTCTGCTGGGGCTTTGGTAGTAGCGGATTCTGGTCTCGCTTGTCCCACAGACGATCCAATAACATCATGAGCAAATTCTGGTGGTGGCCGTGGAGCCCATTCCTTGGGTTTCTCAGAGATTGGAACTAGTTTCTCGGGGTTTCTCATTAACCGTACCAGCTTCAGCCATTGATCCTCGGCTGCACTTCATGGGATGATGAGCTTTTCCCGGCTGTGAGCTTTTGGCTTTATCCTCCACTTTGGAGCAACCGTTGCTCTCTCCACTCCATTCCTGCAGATTGTGCCTGCCCTTCGATTTGGTCCATCTGGTTCTCCTGCTGGCTTTACCCATGCGCTTTGTTCCTCTTGCCCCAGAGGAATCTTTCTCCAATATTTTGTAGTTTTCATCCTTATCTGGCCTTTCAATGTCTTTGCACTATTTAGGTACCACCATATCTTTTTCTTGTCAGAGCTCAATTTGGGTTTCCACTTTGATTCCCTCAAGCTGCGTTGATTACATGACTTCAGGTTTGTCATCCTAAACGACCTCAAATATTTCTGTTTCCACCTTCTTTGTAACCTCAGTTATGGTGGTTCCAATAGTCCTTCACTACTTGGCTCTTGCTCTATAATTTCAAGATCACCTTTACCTTACCATCTAATGATTGGGAATTTTCGGCTTTGGTCTCTTTGGATCCATTAGACAACATAATGACCTCTTCTGCAGAAATGCAGTTAGGCAGCGATTCCCTTTCTCCCTCGGTTTCTGCTGATGCAATAGCTTCAGACTCAACTGGTTCCTGAACCCCCTCAACGGTTGCCTCAAACACCATCTTGGTTGGCTGCATCGACATCTATTGCTTCAGTGTCTTGGTTCCCTGGAGTTTGCACTCTTTGGTCAACTGCTTCATCACCTCTTCCTTCAGTTGTTGTGACCTTTTGTAGCCCTGGTATCTTTTCTTCATTGTTTCTAGGCGTTTGGTCATCATCTCGCTCCTGTTGAGAAGGAATATCTACATGTCCCTCCATTTTCTCAGTTAGCATCACATCATCCTGAACTATTCCTTGAGCAACCATTATGTTTTGCTGTTCGAATGTCCTTGTTTGACCAACTTTTACTTCATTCTCCATTTAGAAAGACTCTAATTTCTGTTCAACACTTTCTTTAACTTTGTGTCAGCCAACCCGCCTTCATGCTGCTCTGTTCTGGAGCTCTGCAGCTCTTGCACATCAAGAGTTGAGCCTTTTCCCTGGACCACACTACTCGTGTCTGACAAGCAGCCAGTAGCTGCTTCTATTGCAGCCTCTACACTGGCAGCTGCAGTTTATATCCCTGGCATTATGCTCTTCTCTAGATTCCCAGTCCAGTCTGACTTGTCAGCCATTATATCTTTTAACACCACTACTGGAACTCTGCCTTTAAGCATGCTGTTAGCAATAGGGCTATCACCTTCAATTTCTCGTCCTTGTTTTGCTTTAGTTTCCCTGCTAGTCTGCCCAGTGCTCTGGTAGTTATTTTTGGCTGCTTGGCATCAGTAATTTCTTCATTTTGTGGCTTTGGTATAGCGTTGAGACGTTTGAAAGGCAATCGCGCTTGGCCAGCTTCTTTGCTGGAGTGACTGCTTTAGACTTATTCGCCTCCTTTATTTGGTTCTCTCTTACCGCTTTGTGAGCGGCCGTCTATTGTTGCTATCCCGGTCTTGGGGCCGGCAGCATTCCCCGGTGGCGCTGTTTCCTGTCGGCTCTATTTGTACAGAGTCCTGGGATCAGTGACAGCAGCTGTTGATCGGTGGTGGCCTGCCTGCGTGGCACTGCTTCCCTCTCAAGCTCGACTTCCTGGGGCCCTTCTTCCTCCTTCTCCTCAGAAGGTAATAAGACTAAAGCACTTTCTTCAACTTTTGTTGCTTCAGGTTCAGAAATTTGGTTGACTTCCGATTCCTGCTAAGCTACTGAAATTTCTGAAATCTGCTCTGTTGAAAGCTCCAGACCATTAGTCAACTTCAGTTCTTCCAGTTGTGCAATGAGTGAATCCATCACTGTTTCAAGTGGAGGTTCAGATTCTTGACCAGGTTCATCTGCTTGTCCTGGGGTAACATCATTACTTTCCACTGTCAAGTCTTTTCAGATAGATTTGTCCGCAACTTCCTCCTTCGTTGTGCAAATCTCATTTACCTCAACTTCTTTTCGGCTTGCGTGATTTTCCTCAGTGATGCTCACTGGCCAATCCGAATCCTTTTCGGTCTTGTGATCGTACTTATCTTCAAACTCCTTAATGTCGGCCACAGTGATCTTTTTAAAAAGCAGTCCCCAGTACTCCCTCCAGTCATGGTCCTGTTTTAGGACATCGGCTTCTTCATCCACAATAGCTTGCTCCTCGTACGCTGCATGCTGCTCCCTGTCACTCAGCACAGCATAGCCTTTACCCAGGTTCTGGAAATCCTGAGCGGCTCTCTCTTGTGCAGCCCAGTGGGCCTCTTGCTGGGCCTCCAGGAGCTGAGTGGTCCTCTCCTGTGTGCTCGTGTGGCCTGCACCAGTTCCCTAAACATTTCCTCCATGATGGGTTAGTCTCTTTCTTTCTCTATTAGAGACACATATCCCACTTCTGTCAGGGATCTTCCTGGGACCCACAGAGAACATAATAAGAGTCAGCCAAACTGATGCTTTCTTTTTGTTTTCTGGACAATGAAAGAACGGCTGACTGTAGGATACAACAAAAATGAAACAATTTTATACAGTGAATGAATGTGATGTGTTGTAATTTTCAGTGTGTCTTCCTGTTGTGTTTACACCTGGTGACTCATGCAGCCCGGCGTACTGATTGCACCTATTGCTTCTGTAGATGAGGGAATAGCAGTGGTAGCTGGCTGCTAAGTCATCTGCCTATGATAGAGAAAACACATTATTTTCATCTGTGACTATTGCACATACGCCAGGGCCAAGAGTGTCTTGTGCTGAAGTTATTGCAGCCTCATTAGTTTCTGATGCGGATATCAGCCACTTTTGTAGGGCTACATTTCGGACTAGAACTATCACTGATATGACTGCCACTTGATTGTTCCTAACCTTATCCATCCACACCACTGCTAAAGGATGTCTTCTCACAATGCCCACTGATCTGTCTAAGCATTGACCAGTGAGCTTGTATAAGTTCTTTGAATCCCTCCTTCATAGTTGTCTTGTAAGCTGTCTAAGCAAATTGAAGATCCCTTGACTGCTCCTTGGACCTGGGACCCCAAAAAGAAAAGAAAGAACTTGCATTTATATAGCAGCTTTTACATCCTAAGGATGTCCCAAATCACTTCACAGCCAATGAAGTAGCTTTGAAGTGTAGCCACTTTTGTAATGTAGGCAAATGTTGCAACCAATTTTTGCACAGCGAAGTCCCACAAACAGCAATGAGATAAATAACCACATAATCTGTTTTAATGATATTGGTTGAGAAATAAATGCTGGCCATAGGATCTTTTACAAACACCCGAGAGGGCAGACGGTGCCTCAGTTTAACATCTCATCCAAAAGACAGAAGCTCCAGCATCCCTCAGTACTGCACTGAAGCCTCCAAAGCAGCATAGAAAACATTAAGGGAGGAGGCTCGTGTGGATCATAAACGCCGGCATAGACCAGTTGGGCCAAATGACTTGCTTCTGTGCTGTCGACTCGATGTATCTCGATGTAGCTCCTCCTACTACTTTGTTTGTGGCCTGTATTACTACAGTTGCCATTGCATTGCCATGGTATTGCTGCCTGGATAATGTAAGTCTGCAGTGCAGACAGCTGTTTCTTCATCCCTGGCACTGCTGATGATATGATACTGAGTGCTCACACAGCACAATCCTTGTGCTGTAGCATCCTTTGTTAGAAAACAGCCTCACACTATCAGATGTATCCTGCAATGTTCATTTTGTATGCCAAACTCCCCCCCCCCCCCCCCCCCAATATCTGCTGGATCCAACTTGAATAAAGACAGCTGCTATAGTCAAATAGATCTACAGATAGAACTATTCAAAGTATAGATTGAGGTATATAGAGTAAGATGTAAAGGTCTTTCAGGGAAGAAATATATGCAAAGAATGTTGTGCTCTCAAAATTTTGTATACTGTCCCGTAGTGCTTACAGCATCAAAATCTGGATATCTCATTAATATTACAATTTATATATATTTTCAAGTAATACCAAATACAAAAATAACAAAAGCTGCTTAACAGCTTGCAGTGTGACTCACATCACTAATATTTTTCAGACTAATAATATGGACCCTTCCAATGGAAATGCTATATAATTTATATCTGTACACTTCTGGTTTAATACAATTCTGCAATACGGGGAACATAGTTCAGCGCCAATGCTATCAGACCAATATATTTTTATATGTCAATCTGGCATTTTTAGATGTAAATTCAGCTATAGTTTTCAAGCATAATGTTGATTTTTAGTTATTTGACTGTCTTGATATAATTGCTCCAAAGTATCAAATGTATGACATAAATCGAGTGATGTCGTAGTATACTTTATAAAACACAAAATATCTATTAAAATTAAAACCTCTCCGAATATTAGACCCATTGTTATTGAGCAGTTAATATCTAGGTTAAAAATATAAAATCCATTCAGTTGATATAGAATATTTGAACATTAACATTACACCTGATTATTTAATACTTTATCTGTGTAAAGTTGCAGTATCTCACAATTTTTTGTTAGATATTACCATTAAAAATGATATATTTTTGTGCTGTGGTTCCTAATTTGACAATCTGACTTGATGAAGACACAGGGACGGCTGGTGTGAGAAATTGAAAAATTCATGCAGTTGCAGTGGGTGAGGTTAGGGCTAAGGTAAATCAGGAGAACGTTCCTGGGTGTCATCCATCTGGGTTTCTAACAGAATTATTTGCCATACATACGTGAGGAATGTACAAGCAAGTGAAAATGCTGAAATTTCCCCTCAGGATTCTCATGCCACCTATTGTTCGAAGTTTAGTGAACATTATGGAATCAATCACATCAATCCAGTGATTATCATAGTTTAGTACCTAAAAAAATGGAAAACTAATCTGTTAACCCATTCAAAGCATAACCTCTTCATCAATCCTGTAAACAGATGCCATGCCCCTTATATGGTGGAGTTGACCCACACTGCCCAATATCTACTTGTACCATAGTGTAACCTGAGGGATGGAACGATATGTCCTCCTTAACATAGGAACTGGATTTTGTGACCTGGATTTTGAATGGTGAATGGATTCTTAGAGACAACCACCACACAAGTAAAACTGCACCTGAATTATCCACTCAAAAAAGCCTCAAATCCTTTAAGGCCTGCTGGAAGTCCGATCTACCTCATGTAAAGGAAGTCAAGAGAACATGCAAATGACTCTAACCTATTTGCTCCAACATCTGTCCCAAATCTGCACCAAAGAAGCATGAGACGGATACCACATTAAAGAGGCCATTTTGAGTGCTGCTACTGAAGATTGGTGTTACTTTGCTTGCACATCGATTGCTTTAGTATTTTGAAGGTTCAGTCAGGAATTTTGCCACTAGCTTCACTCAACTCTTACAAACCATTGCTGTGCACTGGGAACATGGATTTCCCAATGGGAATACTTCTGTTCTTATGAAAAGGAAAAAGATGCAAATATGGAAAATGGTAGATTGGAAGCTCTTAGAGTGACATATCACAGAAGGCATCTCTTCCCTATGCACATATACCCACTCATCAGGATCTACAGACCAAAAGGCCTTATTTACACTTTTTTGACTGTTAGTGCTTCAGAGGAGGTTATTGGGGAAATACATCAACTGCTGGCTGAAGACCTGAAGACCTACTGCCCACTTTCACCAGAAGAATAGCATTGCATGTACCAGTAAAGGTCACCAATGCTTTGAATTTCTTTGCATCTAGATCTTTCCAGGTAACATAAGGTGACCTTTGCCAGGTAGCCAAGTAACTGATCACCATTGTATCAAGAAGGCCACTGATGCTCTAATCAGGAGGACTGCGCAATTCATATCCTTCCCAATGGAAACAGACAAACAAAGAGAGGGACAGAGCTATCCAGCTCTACGGCCTCATTGGTTCCCACTGGTTCAAGGACTAATGGCCAGAACTCATGTGCCACTCAAAGCACCATATGACAACCTCCTCAATTTTAGGAATAGGAAAGGCTTTCATTCTATTAATGTCCAGCTAGTGTGCAATGCCTATCAACTTATCCTGCACATCAATGCCAGATACTCAGGAGACTGTCATGATGCTTTCATCATGTGACAATCTACCATGCCAGCCCTCATGACTTGGAGCTACATATCCGAATAGTTGATTGGTGGTCAGGGATATCCCCTGCATCATGGCTGGTGACTCTAGTAAAACTTCCACTGAGAGGGACAACAAATACAATGAGGCTCATGCCACACCAAGAAGTATCGTAGCGCAGACTATAAGAATTCCAAAGTCCTGTTTTAGATGCCTATATAAATTTGACTGAGCCCTGCAATACAGACCACTAAGAGTCTCAAGAATCATTGTAACTTCCTGTGTTCTGCATAATGTTGCAATGGAGAAAGGTATGCTACTTCCAGAAGCAGAAGGTAATGATGATGAAGAGGAACTGGAAGGACCTCCCTCCCCACAGAATAAGGCGGGTGCACAGGAAGGAGAGGACGTGGGACAGGAGAGCCAGCAGCCAGAGAAAGGAGGATACAACTGATAGCCCAGTGCTTTCAATAAATAACGTTTCACTCACCAAAAAAGTCACTTCATGCCTGCCTGTTCTCACACACTCTCACAAAATCCCTTATACTCAGAGACTTCTGCCAAGTTCCTTCGGAAGACAGAAATCTACATTTCCCCTGCCATCACCAAACCTCCAGAGAAAGAAATAAACTCAGAATTCTGAGCACAAGCCTTGTTTACTTCTCAAAACATATTCACTAAAAAGTGCCAAAAATTCCAATCACCCTATCGACAAATATGTTTACCTATGATGACCATTTCCCAGCTCCTGCCAACCAACTGCTGCCACCTCACCTCCAACCTTGCCGTATCTCTCACAGGTTCTTCTGTCTGCCCTTGATTTGCAGCACCTTCTCTTTGTGTGCTCTCAGGGTTTTCAGCACTGCTACATCTCACCTAGTTATATTTTTATGGCGCTGGTTGTATGCCACCTTTTACCTTTGGAAGCAGAGAAGACATGTTAAGGGCATGTGAGTGGCATGGACTGTTCCCCAATACATGTGCATGCATCCATATAAAGTGCATTGTCCCATTAAATGAAGCGTCCTTGAAGATTAGTAATAGCCCTTGTAGCAGACAATGGGAATTTCCAGAGTGGTTTTCAGTAAAGAAGATGCTGCACAGGTGAGTTCCCAGAGATAAACATTGGACAAGTTTAGCCCTGCCTGCCCGGCAGAAACCGGACGGGTATTTAAAATCCACTGGGACATTCCGCTCTGTTCCCGCAGCTTGGAATTTTAACTCGCACTTCTGAGCAGATACCAAAGACACCCACCTGAAGCCGATGGGTTCCTTCTTTAAATATGCAGATTGGGCTCCGATGACACCAGGGCCCCACCGCTTTTTAACCGTGACCTAAGCGGGCAAGCAGGAGACGTTAGTGGGAGGAAGAGCCGGGACCAGAAGTGGAGATTCAAAAAAAAAATTTTCTTGTGGAGCCAAGAGGGGCAGGACTAATCTTTCTGGTCCCACAAGGAAAGTTGAGGCCTCCCCTGACCCAGGCTCCTCCCCTTAACTGGGGGAAGACCTGGCCTGTGACTGCTTATGGTCCTGGTAAGAGGCACTTCAGATGAGGGTGGGAGATGCAAAGGGCTCAAGGAATGAGTCTCTGCAGTTCCTTGCTGTCCCCAAGTACTCTAATAAAAACTGCCATCTTTACAGACGTTGCACCGCTTTTGCACTGAAGTTTCCTGGGGCATAGCTGCTCACTGCAATGAACATTAAGGAAATTCAGGGCTATGCTATTAGCAACTTTATCTACCTTGCATGCTAGATTAATCGCACATGATCAATATTGTTCACTCAGATATACCAGTTGTCTAGTAACCTAATAATATCGACCCTTATGATCTCTCCATAGAGCACCTCACAACACATCAGAACCACACCACTTGATTGGCACCCCATCCACCACCCTAAACATTCACTCTCTTTACCACCGGAG
This sequence comes from Heptranchias perlo, assembly GCF_035084215.1. NCBI lineage: Eukaryota > Metazoa > Chordata > Chondrichthyes > Hexanchiformes > Hexanchidae > Heptranchias > Heptranchias perlo. Next base: position 38,737,107 of record NC_090335.1, read on the forward strand.
CACCGTGGCTGCAGTGTGTACCATCCACAGGATACACTGCAGCAACTCACCAAGGTTTCTTCGACAGCACCTTCCAAACCTGCGACCTCTACTACCTAAAAGGACAAGGGCAGCAGGCGCATGGGAACAACCCCACATGCATGTTCCCCTCCAAGTCACACACCATCCCGACTTGGAAATATATCGCAGTTCCTTCATCGTCGCTGGGTCAAAATCCTGGAACTCCCTACCTAACAGCACTGTGGGAGAACCTTCATCTCATGGACTGCAGCGGTTCAAGAAGGTGGCTCACCACCACCTTCTCAAGGGCAATTAGGGATGGGCAATAAATGCTGGCCTTGCCAGCGATGCACACATCCCATGAACGAATAAAAAAAAAATCCACAACTTAGTGAGTCTCCACCACAAGAGCACTTATAAAAATCATCCACTGGATCCTGTGAATAAGCCAACTACAGGTCATAAGTACACTAGACCCAAAGTCCAACAAAGGGAGTACTAGGTACAATGATCAGTACACCCACTTTCAAATCAAGGGGGGTGTTGGAGCAATAGCACCAAATACATAATGTTGTGGCCACTATGAACACTATTACAAATGAGACGCCACAGATGATTGAACTGATTCAGTGGAATTAAAGAATCAGAGCTTTGCGACCTTTACAGCCATAGGCAGAGAAGTTCTAGTTATGAAGGATAGCCTCAAGTGTTCTTCTACTATTTGACATAGTTCAATAATTGCATCCCTGAAGAGCTGCAACCTCCTCCATCATTCTAGATATAACATTCTGGACTTGTAGATGCCCTCCCTGACATATCTTGTTCTCTTCAGAGTGCTATGATTGTGTTCCCTCACCTTCTGTTCATTCTGTTCCTTATCTGACACAATGATGGCAGCCTGTACAACATAAAAGATTTTTGGTGTGTTTTTGATGAGTTTCATAAAAATTTTGTCTCATTAGCACCAGCTCTGAACTCAACTTAAAGCTATAGGTTTACAAACCCCTTAAGAAAACAGAACTGCAATATGGTCTATTTTAATTGAATCCAGACACATTTAATGAGCTTAATTGTTTTGTTGGGTTTTGCAGCTGAAACTAAGATGTTGGAACAGCTGCCTGAAACTGGTAAATTCAATCTGTAATGAATGACTGTGTTGAACCAAGCAACACTACAATTTCTAGATGCTATTATACTGTCACAAAATTTTCCAAACCTCAATATTTGCCTCCATTGTTAGGGCAGAGTAGAGGGAGCTTTAGCGTGCTGTTAACTCATTTCTATCTGTTACTTTCTTACATTTCCTCTGAAACAGAAAAAAGTCACTGATAATTATAAAATAGCCAATTTGTCCCATGTGGAGGTCACAAAGTCTAAACATGCAACTTTCCTTAACTTTTGTAATATTTGTTAATTCTGATACTCTGATGGGAGGTATAATGGTGTCTTGACTGATCGGAATGTAAGCTTCACAGCAATAAAAAGTGATGAATTAGACCAGTTCAGCAAAACTTCCATTTCAATATCTTAAAACAAAATAGAGAAGACTGCTAGCAAAGGAGCTTACTATTGTTGGTACTGTTAACTTAAACAGAAAAGCTGTATGGATTTATATTATAATTATTTTAATTTTATACCTTGGATTTTATTAGGATGTTTTATGAAAAAGGACATGAATACATAATTTACTTTATAATTAAACTGCAGCTTACAACTCAAGATTTAAAAATTTTTAATAATTCCATAATTTATGGGCAGATAACATATGTTAAAAGTGCTAGCATGTTTTGTTTTATTACGTAACATATATAGAGCAATGAAACCCAAGGTGCATTCATGTGTTTGCTGGCAAATGACAGAGCAGCCCAGCACTTGATCCCCTGCCTGATGGCTGTTGAAGTGGAGGCGGTGCAGCATGAGGTGGTTGTGAGGAGGGATGTCCTCTGTGTCACTCCACAGAACTATCCCCATAGGTCAACATTGTTGCATGCCTATAAGGATGTGGAGCCAAGTTTCAAGCCACAACTGACTGTTACTGCCATGCTATGTGCATGGTATAGCAACTGGCATGACTTTGCTCTCTGATGACCTGGACCCTGTGAAGACAGTCCCCCAATGTTATTGCCAGGTAAGTGTGTCAAAGGTCTGGAGATGCGGTTGGTAGCATCTTGCTGGGTACCGCTAATCAATGGAATGCATCTGAGACAGTATTCTAGAACAATATGTCAAGGAACCAATAAGGGAACAGATTATTTTAGATCTAGTATTGTGTAATAAGACAATATTAATTAGTAATCTTATAATAAAGGATCCTCTGGGGAAGAGTGATCATAATATGATAGAATTTCATTTTGGGTTTGAAAGTGATGTAGTTAAGTCCAAAATTAGGGTCTTAAATTTAAACAAGGCCAATTATTTAGGTATGAGGGGCAAGTTGGCTAGGGTAGATTGGGAAATTAGATTAAAAGATATGACGAACATTTAAAGAAATAATTCAAAATTCCCAATGATTATACATACCCTTGAAGAATAAAAACTCCATGGGAAAGGTTATCCAACCTTGGCTAACTAGTTAAGGATAGTATTAGATTAAAAGAAGAGGTTTACAATGTTGCCAAAAAGAATAGTAAGCCTGAGGATTGGGAGGGTTTTAGAAATCAGCGAAGGATAACCAAGAAATTGATAAAGAGTGAGAAAATAGAATATCAGAGTAAACCAGCAAGAAAAATAAAAATAGATTGTAAGAGCTTCTGCAAGTATATAAAAAGGAAGAAATTAGCAAAAGTAAATGTGGGCCCCTTAGAGGCAGAGACAGGAGAAATTATAACAGGGAATAAGGAAATGGCAGAGATGTAAAGCAAATATTTTGTATCTGTCTTCACAGTAGAAGACACAAAAAACATACCAGAAATAGTGGGGAACCAAGGGTCTAATGAGAGGGAGGAATTTAAAGTAATTAAGATTAGTAAAGAAAATACATTAGAAAAATTAATAGGACTAAAAGCTGACAAATCCCCTTTACCTAATGGCCTACATCTGAGGGTTTTAAAAGAGGTGGCTTCAGAGATAGTGGATGGATTGGTTTTGATCTTCTAGAATTCCCTAGATTCTAGAATGGTCCCCATGGATTGGAAGATAGCGAATGTAACCCCGCTATTCAAGAAAGGAGGGAAAGAGAAAACAGGGAACTATAGGCCAGTTAGCCTGACAACAATAGTGGGGAAAATGCTAGATCTATTATTAAGGACGTGGTAACAGGACACTTAGAAAATCATAGTATGATTAGGCAGAGTCAACACGGTTTTATGAAAGGGAAATCATGTTTGACAAATCTATTAGAGTTTTTTGAGGGTGTAACTAGCGGGGTAGATAAAGGAGAACCAGTGGATGTAGTATATTTGAATTTTCAAAAAGCATTCTATATGGTGCCACACAAGAGGTTGTTACATAATATTAGGGCTCCTGGGATTGGGGGTAATATATTAACTTGGATTTTTTTTTTATTCGTTCATGGGATGTGGATGTCTCTGGCAAGGCCAGCATTTATTGCCCATCCCTAATAATTGAGGATTGGTTAACATACAGAAAACAAAGTGTAGGAATAAACGGGTCATTTTCAGATTGTAACTAGTGGGGTGCCTCAAGGATCAGTGCTTGGACCTCAACTATTTACAATCTATATTCATGGCTTAGATAAAGGGACCAAGTGTAATGTATCCAAATTTGCTGATGATACAAAGCTAGATGGGAAAGTAAGCTGTGAGGAGGTCACAAAGGGTCTACAAAGGGATATAGACAAGTTAAGTGAGTGGGCAAGAAGATGGCAGATGAAGTACAATGCGGGGAAATGTGAGGTTGTTCACTTTGGTAGGAAAAATAGAAAAACTGAATATTTTTTAAATGGTGAGAAACTATTAAATGTTGATGTTCAGAGGGATTTGGGTATCCTTGTACATGAAACACACAAAGTTAACATGCAGGTACAGCAAGCAATTTGGAAGGCAAGTGGTATGTTGGCCTTTATTGCAAGGGGGTTGGAGTACAAGAGTAAGGAAGTCTTGCTGCAATTGCACAGGGCTTTGGTAAGACCACACCTGGAGTACTTTGTCCGGTTTTGGTCTCCTTACCTAAGAAAGGATATACTTGCCTTCGAGGTGGTGCAGGTTCACTAGATTGATTCCTGGGATGAGAGGGTTATTCTATGAAGAAAGTTTGAGTAGAATGAGCCTATACTCTCTGGAGATCAGAAGAATGAGAGGTGATCTCATTGAAACATATAAGATTCTAAGAGGGCTTGACAGGGTAGATGCTGAGAGGCTGTTTTCCCTGACTGGACAGTCTAGAACTAGGGGACATAGTCTCAGGAGGAATTTCTTAATAGAGCGTTTTGAATATTTGGAATTCTCTACCCCAGGGGGCTGTGGATTCTCAATAGTTGAGTATATTCAAGACTGAGATCAATAGATTTTTGGACTCGAGAGGAATCAAAGGATATGGGGGTTGGGCGGGAAAGTGAAGTTGAGTCGAAGATCAGCCATGAATTTATTGAATGGCGGAGCAGGCTCGCGGGGCCATATGGCCTACTCCTGCTCCTATTTCTTATGTTCTTATCAAGGTGCACTGGCTATTGATCATCCTGACACACCTTCTTTAAAGGCATGACATACTGTGACTGGGGTCCTTCCGGGGAAGCATCCAACATTACAGCTAGTCAAGCATTCATATATCTTACAAGAATCTATGGGTCAGCAGAGAGAAAAAGAACAAAAAAAAGAGCAAAAATGGTAAAAGATAATGAGTAATTTCCAGACATTGCATCCAGCCAGTCTGAAACCAGACATATGGAAACCCTACTTCAGCTACATCCATTTAAAGTTAATGCCGGTGAGGTGTTTGCTCTGCTAATTCCTAATGTGTGATTCTCACAGAGCCAGTGACCAATGTAAACCTAACAGCTTCGCGAAGATCTGTAATTGAAAAGACCATTTTTAAAAATCGGGACTTTCTCCATTGCACCTTCTGGTACATCCATACTTTGGGAACCAGCAATGTAACCATCTAATTGTTCCCATATAAACGCAACATTAATGTCCACAACACGGCAGGCTGTCCAGGATAATTTTTCTGAAAATCTTTTTACTGTAGTATCTATCCTTTTTACCAAATTATCTCCTGTATAACATATTGCACTACAGCCAAATGAACCTGCTCACAATCAACTCTTGCAGCCCTCTCTGCAATCAGCCAGTTCTTATCCTTTAAATCCATACCAGAGATGGCCTTCAAAAAATATTCAAGAATCTCTCTTTTTAATTGGTATAGTCTATTTTGGCCCTTTTCTGTACAGTACCTGGCTCTGTTCCTTTGGTTCCATTCAATTCACCCAGATAATCTGTTTTGTCAATCTTCAATACTTATATTCTGAAAATGTAATCTTATTCTTATCAGCTGACTGGGTCTGCAAGGCAGGTGATGCAGGTATGAGAGTGCTGGGCAGTCTCCTGCTTGAAGGGAAGAGTTACATCTGTTGTGGAATTTCAGCTGTATTGATTGGTTGCCTTGTAAAATATTTTGCCAAGTTTACAACGTTGGTGTGTGGAATCATATGATGGGACAAATGATGACACCTAGATTCCTTGGCCTCGATTTTAACCCCCCCCACTTGATAGGCGGGAGAGGTTTGGGGTGGTTGGGGGGGGGTTAAAACATTGGGATCGGCCAACTTGACCCCAACTCGACCCCATTCCCGGCCGTTTCAATTTTTACTGACCCAAATCTGAACATCAACGAGGCTCCTGCAAAAAGCAAAGTGGTGGGGGGCGGGGGGTGGGGGGGGAAGGCGGGGACCTATTTAATATTCAAAATTCACAGCTCGATGCGGTCATCGACTCTGCGACTTATTTTTAACCTCACCACAGGAGGGGTCATCGCTGCCTGTTGCCTGGCAGCAGCAACGTGGTGGGAGGAGCCAACTGGCCAGAAGATGCCCAGGTAAGTTTTGCAACTTTACCTGTTTTTAAGCTCTTTGCGAGCCAGGAGGAACAGGGGTGCTCCCCCCCCGGCCTCAGAAGGAAGCCTTCGGCCTCCCCACCCCCTCAGCCATCTCAGCCCTTACGTTGCTGGCTACATCTCCCTCCCGATCGCAGCCCTGATGTTGCTGGCTTCCCTCCTCCCGATCTCAGCCCCGATATTGCTGGCTCCCCCTCGCCCTCCCAATCACAGCCCTGAAGTTGATGGCACCACCCCCCCCTCCCGATCGCAGCCCCTATGTTGCTGGCTCCCCCATCTCCCGATAGCAGCCCTTATGCTGTTGGCTCCCTCCTTCCCGATCGCTGCCCTGATGTTGCTGGCTCCCCCCCTTCCCACCTCCCAATCATGGACCGGAGCCTCCCCCCTCACTGACTGCCGGGGACCATCCTCATGGGTCCCCAGCTGCGACCTCCTGCCAATAATTTCTTCTCCTGCCCACCGGCCAAGCTGTCAATCTTGATGGCTGTCGAGCTGGAGTCTGCACAAGATTATTTAAATGAGACACTGCCTTGCCGGGTTCTTAACTCACTATCAGGCTCCCTCACACCCTCCCCACCTCCCCGTTAATATCAGGACCCTTGTATCTGCTTTGATTTTTTTTTTGTGGTGCCTGGCATTGTACAGCAATATACTTACAGAAATGTTGCAAAATATAATCAAACTCAATTCTGCAACCTCGCTCTTGTGTATAATCAATAGTATTGAACCCACGTCATATTTCCCAAAGTTATTGGTTACTGCTGATGTTGAAAGATGTGGTGGCAGTCACCATAACTAGTTCTACAATTACTTATCACTTCACTGAGCGCATCATTTACACTGATAGCGTGAATTCAATCAGCGTAATTGACGGGGGCAATGAAATTATAATAATTATTGCCGTGGTTAGTACTGTGCATTGAGTGCTTGAGACTGTGATCATGCTCTGAGTACAGGGTGAGTACTGTACTTTTATGTAACCCTTCTTCCCAGCCCACCAGATCACCTGTTGCTGCTATAAACCATCCCCCCACCCCCAAGCTATATGTAAATTAACATTTGTATATGGTAACAGGACCACTTACACTGAATAAGATTTAATTTTCTGTTCTCATATACAAGTGAGCACTGACACCAATTGTTAACTTAAAAGCCTTGATTTTAACTCCCTGATGAAAGTCGTGTGTCTGGGGACCGAAGGGGATGGCAAACCATCTGGCCATTCCTGTCAGTCCCCAGCCCAAATCAGTAGGGAAGTGCTGGCTGGCCAGCAGGCAGGAGCGGAATTTCGGGCAGCAGGAGGCCGCCACCTGGGACCAACAGGAACAATCCCCAGCACTCAGGTAAGTGGTTGGAAGGGGATGAGGAGGGCATCTTGGATGGGGCAGGGAGCAAGGACGCCCAAGGGGTCCTTGCTCCCTGCCCCATCCAAGAGATTGCTCCTCTGTGGGGTCCAGAGGAGCACTCTCAATCTCTACAAGTAATTAAAATTGGCCCTAACAATACATAATTATGGAAAATTAAATTACCAGAATCTGAGAAGTCAGCTAATTGTGTTGTTAATTCACTGAAAATTTAGAAAATGAGAAGCCTCTTTCATTGAGGTAGCATATGAAGATTGGAATTTTTTCACACGTTCCAGAATTGTCCTAGGTTGAGGACTTTTTAAAATAAAATGATGTCAATGATCTGTCTGTGGGGCCAATTTACCTGGTGTGTGGGTAGCAGTGAGAAATCAGTGCATAGGACACCTGATAGAGGGTGTGCCAATAACCATTTGTAGATGTGCTGTCTCAATGTGGAGGAATCTTGCTAGTCTAACCTTACGTGACTACACTAGTTGTGAGGCGTTTTGACAATAGAACACAATACTAAGGCTGCATCTAAGCTCTGATCTATATTTTTGAATCTAGTCTCCCTAAGGTGTTTCTTCAAAATACTGAATATCACCAATGAGGAAGACTGTCCCACTAGTTAACTTACTATTCATTATAAATTAGTGGTTCTTGCATTACACCATTATTTAGGAGCCAGCAGGTGGGTAAATTAATGGGGTTGCAGTGTTAGCAGAAAAAACTGCTTTGGCGCAGAATAATATTAGGCTGGGACACTCAAAAAGGTATAACAATCTGTTTATGCTTGCTGTTAACCTATGCTTCAGCTTTTTATGCTAACAGGCTATATGTTTCTGGTGGCTTCTTCCTACCCTTCTTTCCCTCCCCCACTCCTTGAGTAGATTATATTTCTCATAAATGTTTTATAATTTCCTTGATGTCAATGTACTACGTGTTAAGCAAATATTTTTTGAAAATTGTTTAGCAAAAGCTGATTATTGGCATTAAACAGAGAGGAAACACATTCTTAATTGGTCTGTGATATTGGGGAGAAATGCAATGTAAAGATCCCTTTGCTTTGACTTTTTCATGCAGGAAATGGGCATCTTCTGGGCTCTGTGGAAGAGAATTTCAAATACAATTTCATAATTAAGTTTTCATCAGATAAATAGAAAATTATGAAGATGCAGTGCATCCAGGCATGACTTCACATTCATTATAAAATGGCTGCATACATTTCAACTTGGTAGCAGAAACACTTTTAAATGATCACATTATGGTGAAATTATGTATAATGTAAACTACTGTATTTATAAATTAGATTCCAAAGGGCTGGAATTCCATGTCATGCATCAGTACCAGCAATTAACAATATTATCTGTAGTCACGGGCCATACTGCCATCTAGAGTGCACCAGAGACACTTTATGGCTTTCTTATGGTATAATTGGCAATTTTTTTTTACATCTATAAAGCAAAAGCAGATGATAGGAAAATAACTGTCCTTTAGCATACCAAAAAAATCTTTTGTGTTCTTTAAAACCAAACATAAAATGCTTGGCTGTAACTTAGGTGTTTCTGACGTTGTTTGACTTTGCATTGCTTATCTCCAAAGCCAATGTAATTATCTACTGCTGGTTGAGTATAAAAGAAAGTACCACAGTGTCATAGGAGGTCCAATTATGCAGTCTCTTCACCGTTCCAGACTGCATTGCACATATAACGCACAACGAGCTGATTTCATGTGATTTCGTGAGGTCAACTCATGTTAATAATTATCTATAGTCCTTTGAAAGCCAGTTGATACCCAGCCACTGCACTCAGTGCATGGGAAGGATATTCACAAGTCAACAGCTCGTAAAGGGCTGCTGCTCATAATTAAAGAAGAGCCGCGCACAAAAAAATAAAGACTTGCTACTAGCAGTTGAACATGAAAGCAAGGAGTAATGGGAGCAGGGCTGCTCCTGTTGAGGATGCTGGTCTGTAGGTCTTACTTGATGAGGTGCAGAAAAGGGGTTGCCTTATTTGTAGTGGAGGGGCACCTTCCAATGAAGAGCATTGTTAGAAATGTCTGGGTGGAAGAGGCGGAGTGAGTAAATACAGTCTCCCAAATCCATATGTCATGGGAGCACATGAGGAAGAACTTTTTTGGACTCAGGAAGATTGCCAAAGTAAGAGTATGCATAATTTACCCTCTGTTTAGTAGATGGCCTTAGGATGAAAGCCAACAAGTGTTCACTCAAATTAATGCTGCTTCACTGAAGTAATATGCAAAGCACTCAGGGAACCTTACAACTTACCTGCATGCCCATGTCGCTGATACAGAAAAATGTTTCTAATAGAAACATAGGAACAGGAGTAGGCCATTTAGCTCCTCGAGCCTATTCCACCAGTCAATTAGATCATAGCTAATCTGTATCTTAATTCCATCTACCCGCCTTGGTTCCCTAACCCTTAATACCCTTGCCTAACAAAAATCTATCAATCTCCGTTTTGAAATTTTCAATTGGCCCAGCCTCAACAACTTTTTGGGGGAGAGAGTTCCTTATTTCCACTACCCTTTGTGTAAAGAAGTACTTCCTGATATCACCCCCCAATGATCAAGCTCTAATTTTAAGGTTAAGCACCCTGGTTCTGGACTCCCCCACCAGAGGAAATAGTTTATTTCTATCTACCCTATCAACTCCTTGTCGCACGTTAATCTTGCAATACCACAAGCTTGCTGCAAACAAAAGACATTTGGTTTCTGCATGTTCGTGGGTTCACAAAAGAATCATAGAATCATTACAGCATGGAAGGAGGCCATTCGGCCCGTCGAGTCCGTGCCGGCTGTCTGCAAGAACAATCCAGCTAGTCCCACTCCCCTGCCCTATCCCTGTAGCCCTGCAAATTTTTCCCTTCAAGTACTTATCCAATTCCCTTTTGAAAGCCACAATTGAATCTGCCTCCACCACCCCCTCAGGCAGTGCATGCCAGAGGTGGGCACTTGGATGATACCACCTCTGCTCTTCCAAATTTTAACCAATGTTCTGCTTAGCTCAATTGGTAGCACTTTTGCCTCCAAGTCAAAGGCTTGTGGGTTCAAGTCCCACGACAGACTTGAGCACATAATCCAGGTTGACACCTCAGTGTAGTACTGAGGGAGTGCTATATTGTAGGATGTGTCATCTTTTAGATGAGCTGTTAAAATGAAACCCTATTTGCCTGCTAAGGTGGACATAAAAGATCCTATGACACTATTTGAAGAAAAGTAGGGAATTCCCCAATATCTTGTCCAACAATTCTCCCTCAACCAATATCATCAAAAACAGATTAACTGGTCATTCAATTCATTTGTTTTTTTGGGGGGCCATAATGTGTGAAAATTGGATGTTGCATTTGCCTACATAACAATGTTGCTGCATTTCAAAAGTAATTTATTGGTTGTGCTTAGGGACATTGTGAGGACATGATTAGGAACAATTTAAATCCTTGCTTTTTATTTGCTTACAAGAAAAGATCACTCATAACAGGAGGAAACAATAGCAAATTGGAGGGTCCCCCCAAACTATTGCCTATTGTGTTACTATGGGGTGCATCGCTCCTGATTTTTATTTCCATTGACTTAAATGGAACTCCTAGGACACAAGTGAAATAAAACAAACCCATTTTATTTACCCCAATTCTGAAGTACATGTATGTTAATATGTCTTTTCCAATTGCTCCTTTGTGAAAGTGTACGGTGCGTATCTTCGACTATCTAATCTTCAAGATTGCAATCTCCAAAACAGCTGAAGGTGCCTTCCATGTAGCACCGATTTTAAATGAATGAATTCCGAGCGTTAAACTTGAGAAATGGTGCAACTTGAGAATTAACATAATTTGTGAACCCTTAATGTTGGTATTGCAATAAAAGTGCAATAGCTCTCTGCTTTAAAAAATGCAGCATGGCTACAGAATGGAACTCTCTGTGCATAGGATGCAAAACTAGCCTAAGGTTGGCCCGCCTGATTTTCTATGCCCCACTCATCTGACTGGCACAATTGACATAACTGACCACACAACTGGCCCTATGGCCTATTTCAGCAGTTGCAAACACAATTAACGCTTTGTTAACGCAAAAATGTTTATATGTTTGCACGTATAATTATTTGCAGCTCCTTGACAGTTTCAATGATTTTGTTGTCTTTCATGTCAGTGCTAAATAGTGTTAGCACCATCATATGCCACACAAATCATAATAGCTATTAGTAGCAGTGCATGATCTCTATGCAGTACCACTCTGAAGTTGGCAGGAACAGATAAATTGTTATTAATGTGATACAGATTGTTTAAATGAGTGGACACTATGTGATGTACAACACACAAGAAAACCAGAAGAAGAGGTAGTGGATGTGCAAGGGTAATGATATTCTTGAGTGAGACCAAAGAAATGCCAGCATTTGAATGAAGATCCCAGGAGTTCTCCCATGAAAAAATGGAGCATCAAACTCGTGAAGGCATGACAAAGCCTCTCCGAAGATGTGTGGCGGATTGCAGGGATGGTGGCAGAGTCTAATGCCATCCTTTATGGCAATGTCAGAGAGAGCTTCTACAGCTCCAGGAACTTCTGCATATGTTCCACAGAACACAGAGGCTTCCTAACACATAACTCCATGGATATAGTGAGGAATGATCTTCTGGGTCTATATGTCCTAGTGGCTGGGTATCTGTAGGAGGGTCTAGATCTCCTGGAGTGTGCTTTATGATCCTGGTCTCCCTGGTTGCTTACTGTCCCTTCCTCGTCTTTCTCCTTCAACATAAACAGGGGAATATCCGTGAGGAAACCCATTTTGCTGCCATCCAATTTATTTTAGGGAAATTCCTCAAAATAAAAATTGTCTCATGGGAGACTTTCAAATGAAGTTAGGAGCCTTGAAAATAAAGAGCAAAAAATAATTATCCAAAAAAAACTACCAAAGAAAAATGACTCTCTACCTAATATGAAAATGAAACACGCTAACTCATGTCTAAGAATCCAGCTAAGCCTTGTTCAGTTGCTACTCTAAGGAACTCGTTTTATATTGGCAATCTTAGAATGGCGATTCCAGTGGTAACCCCGTTGGAGTTTGTGGGGTCAGTGTGAATGCATCTCATTTGCATGGGATCAGCATGTGCTTGTGCCATTACAGGTGCAACTTTGGTGCCTGCCAGCCACAAAATCTGCTGCCTGCCCACCATTTGGTGAGGGGAGGGTCACAGCTAATATAAGGAAAAAACCCTCCCTGTACCAGCAATGTATGCTGAAGAAACTGTAAACAATATAAGCAATTCTAATTAGTTAATGCAGCCTACACCTACTTTGATGCACAACTTGACAGTTTATCTAAATTAGAAGTGTGTAGTTCAATATTTCTCAGCATACTTTGTCTGCACCGCAGCAATCTTTTCGAAGGTAGACCGAGCAAATAGTTAGCAAGATGAGGTCAAATGTGAATCCGTAAACTGCATTTCACAGATAGCAAGTGAACACGCAGAGCAACAGTTATGATTGAACTCACTTACTTCAATTTGTACAACTTGTCTTTGTGTAATAACACAAAGTAACAAACTCACAACACTTCTCCATATCAGTCAGTCCTCATGGTTGACTTAAACAAAATAACTTCTAACTACCATCCTGCATTCTAACCTTCTGAACCTGGCTAATGCTTGTCCTCATATCTTTCAGTGTCTTTCACTGTATGCAATAATGTGTCATTGCTTACACCAGTTACCTTCCCATCCCTCTTAATTAAATAAAGGTATTCACTCCTTGTTATTATAATTTGACTTTCAAATCACTTTCTCTTTCAAAGCTACTTTCAGTTTTAATTCCTGATGATATTAGAAGTTAGTCTACAGATGCAGTAACTGGCCTCTCATGACCTACTCCTAACTGCAATTCCATTTGGCGCTGTGAAAGGCACAAAAATATATTAAGCAGCAATGGATTCCTTTTCTTCCCTTTTTTTCACAAATGTCATTGTCATTATGAACTTTAACCAGCAACCAATATAGCAGTTGTAGGAACTAACCCTTCCTAAAAGCTTGTAAATACACCTCACTATTGTTATAAGGCAATGTCGGTTATAAGGAGACTGGACCTTGGCTTTGAACTTTCCCATGTTGCATTTTATATTATGGGCCAATTGCTATCGCATGAAGCTCATTATAAGATGCAAAATGCTTGGCTCCCGGGCACAATAATAATAAGGGTTCATTATTCTTTTTGTCACAGCTCTTTATGAAGCTGCAGCTGGCAGCCAACACTGGATGTAAAACAGACTGACTTGAAGACCTGTGCAGGGATGCTGAATGAAAGCTGCTACTCAACGATATTCCACTATTTGGATATATTTTATTTCAATCTTAGATGAGAATAACTTCTAATGAGGCAACTGTACATAAGCAGATGTATAATTTTAAAAGCTATTGTGAGCTATTATTATCCAACAATCTGCTGCGATAATACAAAATGGCCTGCTTCTAACAAATGTACTCTGTGGGATTTGGACAGATGCACTTGATTGTTGGGAGGAATAGGCACTTCAATGGACTGTGCAGTGATCAGTAACAATGAATGGGGATCTCCTGCCAGGGTAGTACCTCTAGCCTTCTGGTGACTGGTGAATCATCACTGTCATTGGCAGAAGTCTGGGAGAAGGCTGCCAGCTCGTCCTGTCTACAATACAGGCACAAGTCCAGGTAGACTTAAGGTAAAAAGATATGCTGATAAATTACAAGATTAAAAAATGTACCTTGTGGATCTTCAAAGGAGGTGCTGGTTTTCACTACAAAGGCGGACACTAGGCATCTCTGGCGGCCATCTGAAACGAACGCTGGTCTCATTAAAATATGTTAATAGAGTTCTTGAAATTTAATTAGGACCCCTTTACAAAATTAGTGTCTTAGGGGCCTTTCATTCGCACTTTCTCATACCTGGCCAGAAAAACATGACACCAATGCTCAGGAAGCTGTTTGAAGCAACGGTATTTAAAGGGATCCCCACCTCTATTAAGGTAAGATGCTGGAAAGTCATTTTTGGCTACTGGGGATTTTAGAGTTTTTTTGGCTGTTTTGGCAGTAGTTCAGAGTACAGAGCAGTTGAACTGCAGAATCCAGCTGTACCGTTTGACTTCATTGGCTGAAAAGATGGGAATGTTGCTGGGATTACCATTGAGGCTGCCATAGCGATGAAACCAGTAGCAACAACAGCATCAAGCATGGCAGCAAAGACTTGTAGATGGTCAAAGAAGACGGCCAAGGAGGTGTCACAGCATCCGGATCTTCCGGAACAGGCTGTCATACCTCAACACATCAGAGGAGCAGTGTTTGAGGAGGCTGTGCTTCAGCAGACAGTCAGTCACTGACCTGTGTCACCTGTTGCAGCAGGAATTGGAGCCAAAATCAAAGCGCACATCTATTGCTCTGAAAGTAACAATAGCTCTCATCTTCAAAGCCGCAGCTTCATTCTAGGCTGCCACAGGGGACATCAGTCTGTTTGCTGTCTATACCTCCTCTATATCTACCTCTTTGACCAAGCTTCTGGTCACCTGTCCTAATATCTCCTATATGGCTCGGTGTCAAATTTTGTTTGATAACGCTCCTGTGAAGCAACTTAGGACGTTTTAATGCATTAAAGGCGCTACATAAATGCAAGTTATTGTTATATGGCCATCATACCCTCTTCGCAAGGAGAGAGCAAAACATCACCTTCCCCATAGAGGCTGCTGATCAGAAGGAGCGAGCTCTCAGATTTGCCTGCATCGCTGGATTTCCCCGGGTGCAAGGTCTTATTAACTGCACACTCATTGCCCTGTGTTCTCCCCATCACAAACCAGCCATGTTTAATAACAGGAAGGGGTTTCACTCCCTGAATGTTCAGTTGCTGTGTGACCACAGGCAGCGAATAATGCAGGTCTGTGTCCAGTATCCTGGCAGTAGTCATGATACCTTCATACTGCATTAATTCTCAATCCCCTGTTTTCGACCCAGACCAATGGGTAATCAGGCTGGCTCCTTGGAGACAGGGGTATCCCCTCTATACCCGGCACATGACTCCTGTCAGGAACCCGGACACATAAAAAGAAGCGCTGATACAATAAGAACCAGACCCAAACCAGCACTCTTATTGAGCAAACTATCCTGCAGTCCTGCAGTATAGCCATTCAAAGGAACCAAGCCTGGCAGTCAACACAAGAGGAATTCTCGGCCCGAACATGGGCCTATACCAATTTCCACCCTATATCTTGAAGCATTTCCTTTTTGACAGCTTCTTTCTCAGTTTTCTCCATTCCTCTCCTGAAAACTATGACTACTGCTAAGTATGGTCCCACAAGTAAAGGCAGCCCTCTAATACCTGTGTGAGCCTAGATAGTCAACAAGCTATGCAATGAAAACAATACAACTTACATTTATAGCGCATGTCACATTGAAGAGTGGGGAGAGGTGGATACCAGCGAGAATTAAATGAATTGGGAGGAGAAAAAAAGACCAAAGGCATGGTCAAAGCAATAGGTTTTCCAAAGGCTTTTGAAGTCACAAAGATGGGTAGCAAGGCAAAGTGGCTTTGGAAAAGAGTTCTAGACGGCAGAAACATAATAATCAAAAGATCAATATTGGAGCAGAGGGAAAAGGGACAAGCAATAACATTGTGTAAGAGGAACAGAGGTGTAAGCTGGAATGTGTGGTTGGGGAAGATTATACAGTGGGTTTGCAACAAGCATGAGGATCTTGAGGTTGATTTGCTGAGGGAGCCGGAATGGGAATGATGGCTATGCAGGAGAGGAGTCAAAAAGCAGATAAAATTTGTGCAGTGTCAAGGTGAGGAGGCCGGTGATGAGAGTATTTGAGAAAATTGATCCTCAAGAGTGAGCAGCAGTGGTGGTCAGTGATGGAATCAGAGCTAGAATCACAAAAACGTTGTCAGGAGGCAATCAGGATGGTTTCTGTTTTGCCTTAGCTTTAGGGAGCTTCATCTCATCCAAGCCTTGATCACCAGTAATTTCTGCAAAGGTTCTAACTCATGCTTACTCTGAAGCTGCCCGGAGATTCTAGAAATATCCAAGGCTAGACCCATTACAAATCTGTCTAGAGATAATAGAAACATCTAAGGCTAGATCCAATTGCAAGTCTGCTTAGACATTCTAGAAACGTCTTGGTCCAAACCCATCCCAAATCTGTCTGCAGATTAGAGAGTTAGAAAGGCTGTAAGATTTGATACCATCAAATCTTACAGCCTTTCTAACTCTCTAATTTGCAGACAGAAACCTGGAGAGTTTTCGTTTGTGAAGAAACCAGCAAAGAAATAACGAACCTGAAAGACTGATAAGAGTATTATTTTGCTTGGAACTGGCAGAAAGAATATTCATTTACCTAGTGCTGAGAGACAGAATTGAGAGAGCCCTGAATCTATGAGTGTTCATGAGAGTATTTAATTATATTTTGTAGAAGAAACTGACAGAATAGTTATAACTTGTCTAAGAAATGAATAGAATAATAAGTTGTTTGTCTAAGTAACTAACTAGCAAGTTATATTCTATTCAAGAAATTGACTAGCTAAGATTGCAAATTAAGGGGAGGACTGGATTCATTGCTGTCTAAGGTAGAAGATTGTGAGAAAAAGCACACTTTCTCTGATGTAAAAAAAAGAACTGGTTAGAACTGAAATTAAACACAGAAGGTGGGAGAGACCAAGTTGTCTTCCAGGAAGTATGAAGCTGTAGATTTGCAAAACAGTTTATCCAGTAGGTGGAGTGCTAACCTCCCCCCTTCCACAGAGTTTGGATTCAGTTTCTATCTGTTGCACCCCAGCCTCAAAGCTACTTGGGAGTTTTCAGATCATTCTGAAAGACTTAATGGAGACTTGGTACGAATCAAAGCTGTATAGGAGGAATTTGAGGCAAGTGAAGATACATTCCACCCATTGCTCTATGTTTTATGACCATTTGTCTGTTGAAAATTTAAATGCCTAAAGTGATTTCAACTCCATTGAAATACAGCTTGAAAATAAAAGATCCAGAGCTTCTCTACGAAACTGGAGGCGCTTTAGAAGCAGCTGTGCAAGATGTCTGTGAGACCACACCGGATCAGTTCGGCACTGTATTCATTAGAAGGACACAAAGCAGTATTTAATATGAATATTTGGTAACTTGCCCTGGCTTTCCACCAGAATATTTATAACAAAAGTCTAAATTTATAACTAAAGTCTTGATTAAATGTTTCACATTTGACAGGGACTACACTCAGCGTACAGATGGAGATTAGTTATTTACTACTAAGAGAATGTTAACCGTGTTAACAGGAATCTATTATTAAAATGAGATGTTAGTTCATAATTTCCCTGTCCAGTTTCTTCTTTGAGGGCTTAACGAAGAAAAGCTAACTCATTCACTCAGAGGTATGTTATGTGTCTCAAAAAAAGTTTGGTTTCTGTAAATTGTTTGCGTCAATTGAACTGGTTAATGTAGGATAGTTCAAGCGAGCCAAAATTTTGGCATCTAAAATCTCCTTGGACAGTAACCTGCCAGATGGTTTTGTAGCAAGGGGTTGGAGACATCTGACGCCTTGCAATTGATGTTCCCATGCAAAGTTTATGGGTTTAGCTATCCACATCTTTCTGTATATTTTATTGGGGACTTGTTCCCAGAATAGCTTTCCTATATATATATGTATATACAGGTTTACTCTTTCAGGATGGTAAAAGGAACCATCTAATTTATCATCTACTATTAGCTTCCTTTATTAATTTGGGAGCTTAGTTGGGATGATGTTTAACCCTTTATCATAACGTATCATCAAGGAATTGTTGAGGAATTTATCATCTACTACCAGGTTTCCTTTGCCGACAAAAAACAGACTGCTCTCATCAACAAAGGTCTTTACTTTTGGCCTTTTGAATAAAAAAATGGCTTTTCAGCTTCAGGTATTATTACAAAATGCTGTAACTCCTTTTTACTCACTGATGGATACCATGTTTGGTTCAGAGGTTCTATCCTTCTTTTGTGAGATGGCTTATTTGGAGGCAGAAGAGGAGCAGCAACCACAAGCACCCGTCCTCCCCCCACCCCCCCCCACCAAAACACACACACACCCAAGTCCCCCAACAGCTATGTCACTAGCAAAGATTCTCTTTCCAGCTTTATACACAATAACTGTATCCTTCAACCAATACAAAGAGAATCTGCACAGTCATTCACTCTCCTCTAATCCTAAACCTACAGTATACATACACACACTTAGTTTCCCTGTTCAGAGACTGAAAAAAAGCACAAATGGAACAGTGATTGAATTCCAGTAGTGATTTGTTACAATACAGTGCTGTGACTGAATTCTTTATCATAGAATCATAGAAAGTTACGCAACAGAAGGAGGCGATTCGGCCCATCTTATCTGTGCCAGCCGAAAAAGAACTATCCAGTTTAATCCCATTTTCCAGCGCTTGGTCCGTAGTCTTGTAGATCACGGCACTACAAGTGCATATCCAAGTACTTTTTAAATGAGTTGAGGGTTTCTGCCTCTACCACCCTTTCAGGCAGCAAGTTCCAGACCCCCACCACTCTCTGGGTGAAAACATTTTTCCTTAGGTCCCCTCTAATCCTTCTACCAATTACTTTAAATCTATGCCCCCTGGTCACTGACCCCTCTGCTAATGGAAATAGTTATCCCTATCCATTATATCGAGTCCTGACATAATTTTATGTACCTCATTTAAATCTCCCCTCAGACTCCTTTGTTCCAAAGAAAACAACCCCAGCCTATCCAATCTTTTCTCATAGCTAAAATTCTCCAGCCCTGGCAACATCCTCGTAAATCTCCTCTGTACCCTCTCTAGTGCAATCACATCTTCCCTGTAATGTGGTGACCAGAACTGTACGCAGTACTCAAGCTGTGGCCTAGCTAGTGTTTTATACAGTTCTAGCATAACCTCCCTGCTCTTATAATCTATGCCTTGGCTAATAAAGGAAAGTTTCCCGTATGCCTTCATAACCATCTTATCTATCTGTCCTGCTACCTTCAGGGATCTGTGGACATGCACTCCAAGGTCCCTTTGTTCCTCTTCACCTCTCAGTATTCTCCCATTTTTTGTGTACTCCCTTGCCTTGTTTGCCCTCCTCAAATGCATTACCTCACACTTCTCTGGATTGAATTCCATTTGCCACTTTTCTGTCCACCTGACCAGTCCATTTGTATCTTCCTGCAGTCTACATCTTTCCTCCTCACTATCAACCATACGGCCAATTTTTGTATCACCTGCAAACTTCTTGATCAAGCCCCCCACAGATCATTAATATATACCACAAAAAGCAAGGATCTAGCACTGAGCCTTGTGGAACCCCACTGGAAACAGCCTTCCGGTCGCAAAAACACCCGTCAATCATTACCCTTTGCTTCCTGCCATTGAGCCAATTTTGGATCCAACTCACCACTTTCCCTTGGATCCTATGGGCTTTTACTTTTTTGACCAGTCTGCCATGTGGGATCTTTTCAAAAGCCTTGCTAAAATCCATGTACACTGCATCAATCGTGCTACCGTCATCAACCCTCCTTGTTACCTGTTCAAAAAATTCAATCCAGTTAGTCAGACACAACCTTTCCTTAACAAATTCACACTGACTGTCCTTGATTAACTCGTGCCTTTCTAAATGATGATTTATGTTGTCCTTCAGAATTGATTCCAATAATTTGCCCACCACCAATGTTATACTGACTGGTCTGTAATTACTTGGTCTATCTCTTTCTCCCTTTTTAAACAACGATACAACGTTAGCAGTCCTCCAATCCATCGGCACCAGGCCTGTAGCCAGGGAGGATTGGAAAATGATGGTCAGAGCCTCTGTTATTTCCTCCCTTGCTTCTCATAGCATCCTGGGATACAGGTCATCCGGCCTGCCGATTTATCTACTTTCAAAGATGCTAAACCCCTTAATACCTCCTCTCCCTCTATGTTTATCCCATCCAATATTTCACATTCCTCCTCCTTAACTACAATTTCTGCATTGTCCCCCTCTTTTGTGAAGACAGACACAAAGTATTCATTAAGAATCATATCCACATCTTCCGCCTCCACATATTATCACCATGGTTTTACTTTCTTATCCATTGTTTCCATGCTGCTGTTCTTGATGCACAGCTACCTATCTTAATTTTCTTTCTAAGTGAACTTTCAGTGACAGGAGTCCGGGAGAGGAGCTAAGCTGTGTCTCTGAGACATAATGCTGAAACAAGAGTGCTCATCATTTCTTCAAGCACAGATCGCAGCTGGTCCCACTATAGGCTATGAACTCTCTGCAGCTGCGGGGACAGCCTAGCTCAGCTTGCCTTCTGACTCTTGCAGAGTCATGAGTGGTGGGCGAAGAAGTAGTGTGGAAGTGCTGCTAGCCTGAGAACCTCACCTTCTATAGCCACACCTATCCCGCTCCTACTTGAAGCCTCCATGTCACTGAGACCTCTGATCTAAGGTGCGCATTCCTGATGGTTTCAGTAACATCATAAAGACATCCCCACCTCAGAGTCATTTCAGACAGCCACGGGGCAGCCATGGTGTAGTATAGACATGCATTTATTTAGGTGACTGACACACCTTAAAAGAGGGCTGGGGAATTCATTACCTTCAGCATCACAGCAAGGCAGCAGAGATATAGGGCCATCCAGTTTTACAGGGTTGTTGCCTTTGCCATGGTCCAAGGTGCAATGGATGGCACCCATGTTGCATGAGCTCCTACAGATAATCCCCTCAACTTCATCAACAGAAAGGGCCTCCAATCCCTGAATGTAAAAATTGTGTGTGACAATATGCAAAGAATCCTATACATCAATGCAAGATATGCTGGAAGTTGTCACAATACATTCACACTTTGAAATTTGATCCTCCCTGATCTCTTCATGGAAGAAAATGATGTATGTAACAAAGTGTGCCCCCTGATCCCATGGTGAATGACCCCACTAAGAGTGGCCCAAACAGCAGCAGAGGAGCGCTACCATAAGGCACACACCTCTATGAAAGTTATTATCGAGAGGACCATTGGGACTCTTAAAGGGACACTGTTGCTACCTAGACAGTCGGGAAGGGCTCTGCAATATGCTCTATCTCATGTCTCATGTATAGTTGTAGTCTGCTTTACCCTGCACTACATGGCTGTACATAAAAGTTTGGACTTGAACATCCCTGGGGAGGTGGCCTTCACTACTTTGAATGCAGAAGTACATGGAGGAAAGCAGCACAATGATGTTCACTCAGAAGATCCCTGAGTGAGGGTATCAGAGGACATCTCATCACTGAAGTCTTCTCTTCTATTTAACATAGTCCACCTTTGACACCTCCCCTCACCTTAAAATAAAGGAACAGTCCCTCAATCCAGCACTCATCCTATAACATGACCATATGTCAGCCCTCTTTGTCCCTAAATCAGTATGCCAATAATAATCACCCGATTGAATAAGTCATCACCAGATAAGTACTCCCTTTCCAGTATGACTCTAAACTCTGTAAATAACAAAGCATGACATAAGTGCACATTCTCTTTTAATACAACAAAGTTCAAGGCAAACACATGCCAACCTATTCTTTCCTAACACTGCTTCCCGTGTGTGGCTAAAGATGCCTGTCTTTCAACTATTCTAGTGCTTCTCCTAGGTGCAACCTGAGGGCCAGTATTGCAGGAGGTGGTTGCTGCTCATGCTCTACAAAAACATTATGGGACTGAGGTGGCCCTCGTCTCATGGCAGCTTGCTCCTAGCAAGACAGCTCTGCTTGCTGAATCTCTGGAGTTTATTTCACTGGTGTGGTGCTCTGAGGAGGAAGGACGGAGACTGTCCTAAGAGAAGGCAAGTCAACTCCAACTGTTGCCATTCCATTGCATACTGTATCTGTGTCCCCGTTGTTCAGTGGGAAGACTGGTTTAGTGGTAGCTATCAAATCCTGAAAGCCATGAGAGACAGTAGCATGATCTGGAAGCTGTTTTGTAGGGTGCTGTCTATTCTCTCCCCTACTGCCACCACAGCTGCAATCTGTGCTTACATGGAGGCAGAGGCGCCAACTATTCCCTGGCCATGTCTTAGGTGGGCCTCTGCTGATGATTCCATTTGAGTTGCCATGCACCGCATTGACATCTATAACAAAATAAAGCTTATGTAAACATTGGTCCCTTAGAGGATGAGACTGGGGAAATAATAATGGAAAACAAGGAAATGGCAGAGGAATTGAACAGATATTTTGTATCTGTCTTCACAGTAGAAGACACTAATAATATACCAATAATAGTAGAAAATCAAGGGGCAAAGAGGAGGGAGGAACTAAAAACAATCACTATCACTAGAAAAAAAGTACTAGGTAAACTAATGGGTCTAAAGGCTGACAAGTCCCCAGGCCCTGATGGCTTGCATCCGAGGGTCTTAAAGGAAGTGGCTACAGAGATAGTGGATGCATTGGTTATAATCTTCCAAAATTTACTAGATTCTGGAAAGGTCCCAGCGGATTGGAAAACCGCAAACGTAACACCCCTATTCAAGAAGGGAGTGAGACAGAAAGCAGGTAACTATAGACCAGTTAGCCTAACATCTGTCATTGGGAAAATGCTAGAATCCATTATTAAGGAAGTAGAGGCAGGACATTTGGAGACTCATAATACAATCAAGGAGAGTCAACATGGTTTTATGAAGGGGAAATCGTGTCTGACAAATTTATTAGAGTTCTTTGAGGAAGTAACGGGCAGGGTGGATAAAGGGGAACCAATGGATGCAGTATATTTGGATTTCCAAAAGGCATTCGATAAGGTGCAAAATAAAAGATTATTGCACAAGATAAGAGCTCATGGTGTTGGGGGTAATATACTGGCATGGATAGAGGATTGGCTAACTAACAGAAAACAAAGAGTCAGGATAAAAGGGTCATTTTCAAAATGGCAATCTGTAATTAGTGGGTTCCGCAGGGCTCAGTGCTGGGGTCTCAACTATTTACAATATATATCAATGACTTGGATGAAGGAACATAGTGTCCTGTGGCCAAATTTGCTGCTGATACAAAGATAGGTGGAAAAGCAAGTTGCGATGAGGACACAAAGTGTCTGCAAATGGATATTGACAGGTTAAGCGAATGGGCAAAAATTTGGCAGATGGAATATAATGTGGGAAAATGTGAAGTCATCCATTTTGGGAGAAAAAATAAAAATGCAAAATATTATTTGAATGGAGAAATACTACAAAATGCTGTGGTACAGAGGGATCTGGGTGTCCTCATACATGAAATGCAAGAAGTCAACATACAGTTGCAGCAGGTAATCTGGAAGGCAAACTGAATATTGGCCTTTATTTCTAGGGGGATGGAGTATAAAAGCAGGGAAGTCATGCTACAACTGTACAGGGTGCTGGTGAGACCACACCTGGAGTACTGCGTACAGTTCTGGTGCCCTTATTTAAGGAAGGACATACTTGCATTAGGGGCAGTTCAGAGAAGGTTCACTAGATTGATTCCGGGTATGGAAGGGTTGTCTTATGAGGAGAGATTGAACAGGTTGGGTCTATACTCATTGGAGTTTAGAAGAATGAGAGGAGATCTTATTGAAATATACAAGATTCTGAGGGGACTCGATAGGGTAGATGCTGAGAGGATGTTACCCCTCAGTGGGAATCTAAAACTAGGGGGCATAGTCTCAGAATAAGAGGTTGTCCGTTTAAGACGGAAATTAGGAGGAATTTCTTCTCCCAGAGGGTCACAAATCTTTGGAATTCTTTACCCCAAAAAGCTGTGGAGGCTGAGTCATTGAATACATTCAAGGCTGAGTTAGACAAATTTTTGATCATCAAGGGAGTCAAAGGATATGGGGAAAAGGCGGCAAAGTGGAGTTGAGGTAAAAATCAGATCAGCAATGATCTCATTGAATGGCAGAACAGGCTCGAGGGGCCGAGTGTCCTATTCCTGCTCCTATGTCTTATGGTCTTATAGTAAATCAGAGCTGCAGACTCAAGAATCACTTCTGTCACTTGCCACACATTGTTGGAGACTAATCTTAGAGTCTGCACATAGGTATGATGTTTCTCAAACATCCTTCTTTTGAGGTGAGAACCATGAGTTCTGAGCCCCATGACTCTGAAGTCATAGGCAGCCTTCTCCTCAGCCTCTGCTAGGAAGGTGGCTCATCCTTACCCTATCCCCATTCGGCTAGCTCCCTCGAGGTCTATGAATCAATCCCACATCCTCACTAACACTAATTTCCCCGTGGTAAGGGAAAAAAAAATCCCTGTGGTGAAAGCATCTGAGCTGGTGTGTGGGAACGAAGAAGGAAGTTTTGCAGTGGGTTGTGTTTGAGGGGGTTGGAGCAGAAGAACACAGGGCAGGAGATCTCTGCTGGAACTCATGGTAAGGCTTGAGTCCAACTTCATCGCCCTCTCCCTTTTCATCATCATACTCCTTGTCTTCCTCATCACCATTGTAGTTCACAATGAAGTAGTTATGTCTCTGTTTCTGTTCCTCATCATCAGCGCCATCATCTTCCTCCTCCTGTGCACTATGTTGCTGTGGTGGATTTGCAGAAAGGGACGGTACAAGCCAAGAATGGATGAGCATTACTCCCTTAGGATTAGGAGACAGAGAAGGGGGTGGAAGCTTGTGGCTGTGAAGTGCTTCACAAGGATGCCACAGTGACAATCTCGGTGTTCAATCACTAACCTGGCAATAGTACTGTGCCCCGACCTTGCTATTTCCCACAGAAAGGGCGGAATGCCTCCCTATGATCTCCACAGCCTTCCCCTCAAATGCATGAGGTGTTTCAGATTGGGGATGCTTCCTCCTTTAATCTGCCTCTTGCCGGCACCACACTTCCGAAGAAGTTATGGCAGCGCAGCGGCAGAAGGTCCAAGGAAATTCAGGGCCAACTATTTTCTGATAAACTAGAATTATAAAATTATAAGTGATGTAAAACTATCAGCTTGCCAATGTGCCACAATCCAAGGCATTTGGAAAATATTATTTACCAATGGCATTTGACAACCTATGGAATAGTGGAGATAACACGTGAGAACAAAAAGAATGCCAGCAGAACTGAATGATGAATTAGCATCTCCTTTCATTTGTAAATATTTTTATTTCTAATACAAACACATGCATGTATTTCATGTCATCTAATGGGATTTTTGATATTTCAGTCCGATGTCAGCTTTTTAAAGTAAGACATAAATGACAATACATAGGCCTAGAAATTCGGGCACGCCCATTATTTGGCACGTGGTGATGCCTGAGGTGCCCCTGATATTGGACTCCGGGCCTCATTTACATTGAGCCGGTGAGCTGTGGGGAGCAACAGGCAGCTCACTGGCGAAGCGAGATGGTAGACCGGACGACCGCTGGTGTTGCAGCGGCCCTCAGGTAAGTGAGGAAAGGGAAGATTGGAAAAGGTGGGCATTCAGGAAGTAACGGTGGCTGGTGCTGGAGAAGCGACAGCGATCAGGGCGGTGGGGGGAGATTAGTGTTTGGCAGTGGCCCGAGTTCTTTGAATGTGGGGTCAGGAGGAGCACTGGTATGGAGCAGCTCCCGGCTCCACATTCAGGTAAATATATTTTTAAAACTTAAATTATTGGTTGCGGTCTGCAATGGTCCCTGTTAAGCTGCATGTAGGCCTGGTTTTCCTGAGTATAGTTGTCGCCGGCTGCTTCAGGGCAAACCAATCTTACAGTGGGGGCCTCTAACAAGCGTTAGGCCCCTGATTTGCATATGCAAAGGGCCTAATGCCTGTTTCAGGCATGTGAACTGCATGCCGATTTTTTTTGGCCCTTACCAATATGGCGGGCACACACTTGTGACTCGTAATGAGCTTGCTCTTCCTGTCTACCATATTGGAAGCCCAGGAGGCCATTTATCGCCAGAGAAACGAGCACTGCATGGGCAAATTTCTAGTTCATATTATCTGATCTGGTCCACAAGATGTTTATCTGTAAGGTAGAAATACATACTTTACCACTTTCAGCAGTTAGAACATGGTCTCACAGAGGTATGTAGAATCAAAGGTACAAATAACTTTCCTTTCAACATTATCAAACAAGTTTGCTTATCTTTGGAAACTAAAACCTACATCAATGCCAATGAATCACATGATTTTAGTAGCTTTTCATTTGAACATTCTTAGCTACTTCAGTGACTTTCAGTTCCAAAGTTTCTTTACCTCAATCACTGCATAATAAACAGGCTCTGAGTTAGCTTGGAACAGACTAAATAAAGTCAACGGTTCGTTGTAGATTTTTGAAATCTGGAAATCTTGGCCCTGAAATTCCATGCAGTTGCACAAGAGTTGTGCTGCTAAGTTCTGAGTTGTGCTTGCCAAACCCGTGCAGAGCTGATTCCTCCAGCATTTTGTGCGTCAGCTCATTTATGTCTCCACTGGAGAATTGATTGGACAAATCCTGTGTAAACGGGAGTAATGTGCTGTGGATGCGTGGACATTAAAGTGCAACCTTTAAAAAGCCAATTCTTCCTGAAGATTGCAGCAGTAGGGGGGGCGAGCACCAGGTAAGTAGAAAAGTGCTTGGATCATTCAGTTCACTGTCAGGTGTTTCGCGTTTCATGTGTGTTTTTATGCCCCTTTGTAAGAATGTCTGCTGCTGCAGGATCTGACACTGGCAAACGAACAAAGGCATGGCAAAGAGGAAGATAAGAAGTAAACACAATTTGTGGGAGAAGGAACTGCAAATCTTCCCAGATGAGATTGAACAAAGGAGAGACAGATTGCTTGGTCTGCATTTGAGGGAGGTACAGAAAAATGTGTCTCATGTCATATGGAAAACATACCTGTACTCTTACAGCTTGTACCTTTCTTTCCTGCAGATCCACCACAGCAAGAGGATGAGGAACAGGAGGAAGATGATGATGAGGAAGAGAAGGAGCGATGGAATTTCTTCCATTTGACTGTGAGGATGATGAAAGCAAGGAAAGGTGAGAGGAAGTCAAGGTGAAGGCCACCCACGACTCCCTGGACCAAGATCCTGCTTTGTGTTCCCCACTCGTTCTCACCCCTACATCACAAACTTTTTCACTCCCACACACCAGCTCAGACACTTTCACCAGGTTGAATTAATGTTAGTGAGGATGTGACACCAGGTGACTCACAGATCATGAGGGAGCTAAAGGAATAAAGAGTGGGTGAGAATGTGCCACCTTCCCATTGGAAGCTGAGGAGAAGGCTACCTATGGCTTTGAAGTCATGGGACCCAGAATTCATGGGTACATGTCTGAAAAGGATGTTTAAAATCAATGGATTGAAAATCAGGTAGGTTTTACAACAGGCATTGCTCAGGTTACTGCCCAGTTGGAGGAGTACCATAATAAATCCATTAAGCATTCACTAATGTTGCCAACAGTAAATCTAGTCTCATGTATATTAAGGTTTGAAAAACAGAAAATGTTTCAAATATACATTTAAATGAGAAAAGACAGGTTAATGTATTGGTGTAACCCTTCATTAGAACTCAGATCTAAGGTTTTGTTTCGATGATATTGGGCTAGAATTTCTGTGGAGGTTCTCCCAATCTCTCACCATAACTTTGACGGAAGATTGGTGGAAACCCCAGAGAAACAACGTAAGAGGATGTTTACACTGCTTCTCCAGGGTCTCTGCTGATCTTCCACTGCCATTATGGCGGGAGCTCAGGGAATCCCCACAGAACTTCTAACCCTTTGACTTACCCATGCCCCCTTGAATCTATTTTTAAATAAAAGTTGTTTGTTAAGATAGTTGAATCAGCACAACCTCAATCCTGGTTATTCCCCACTTGCTCTGAGCTGCCATGGGGTACAGAACAGTGGCAGGTGCAGTAGTGAGACAGTTATGTTTTATGTATATAGATTTTGAGCAGTCAGTTTTTTAGGGTCTGTGTCAGCTTTTTTGAAGCTGTTAGAAAGCTATTGCCAGTTATCTAGGTTGGCAGGTATGAGAATTGCACCATCAGCCATACACGTTGGGCAATTACATTTAATGTTAGCCAATATCCCGTGGCACTGCTCACAGGTTATTATTTTTTTAAAGGGTATAGAACCAGAATTATTTATTAAAAAATAAAACTAAGAGAGCCAAGACAATGGAAGAAATGGAGCAGAAGTGATTTTTCTTTTTAAAAAGGAAAGACAATTGGGGTTATTTTTTAAAATAAAATGGAGCAGAACTGAAGCTATGAAAGCCCGAGAGCACGACCAGGGTTATTAAAAAAAAGGTAGCACCTTTAAAAACAAAAGAAGGCACCAGAATTAGGCAATTTTTTTTAAAGGCATTGAGCTATGAAAAATAATGCAGATCAAGGGTTATTAGAACAAAAGAGGTTATTAAGAAGCATCACAACACAGGGCAATTAATAAAAAAGAGTACAACAATGGCTATTTTAAAAGAAAGACAGGACAACTGAACTTTTTTTTATATAAAAGGCAGCAGGTTTCAGGTATGGGGAAGAGCAGGAAATCAGGGACTATTACATAAAAAGAAGTATAATGGCCAATTTTTTAAAAAGCAGCACCACAGGGGAAATGTCTAAAAGAAGGGAAGCAATAGAAGCAAATTTTTTTAAAGTATTATAACAGGGGTTACGTTTTTTAAAAAGACAGAAAGAAGTTCACTGGAGTGAGTTGAAGAAGTAAAGTCTGCGTAGAGTGTTGAGCCAGAAGCTAGTTGGAGTTATCCTCAAGTATGTAAAAATGGAAATGCTTTGTAAGGAGTGTGGTTGGCATCCAAGCTTTCCATCCTATTAATAGATGTTTCTTCCACATTATGTTTTTTTATTTCAAACAGATGAAATAAAGATTATTAAAACAGAGTCCATCCTCCCTATTATTGTTGGAGTTTTAGGGTTGGATTCTCATCTGCAATCCCACCTGAAATGGGTTGAGATAATGGTTGAGAACAAGGCAAAATCTTCTTGTGAGGCCTAGCGCCACCTCACCGTTCCAGCCTCAATTTTCCACTTCTGCCAGGACCGCCGCTGAGCCATTCCTTCCCCGCCTACTGTGTGCACAAAGTTGACAATGGGGACAGGGCTCAGGTCCCCAACCTAGAATGGCCGGATAGGGGATATTGATTCAGCAAACGAACGTGAAATTGATACCTGGCACTTGAAAATAAAGTTATTCATATAAGGCCAAAGATTTCTCTTTCAATAAACCAACGCAACCACAAGCTCAGCCTCAAAAACAATGGGCAACAGAGCCACACTTATGGCAAACAGTGGGTCATTGGTCCTAGACAGCATGTAGCCTGAAAAATTGGCCCTTACATGAAAGACGTCAATATAGGCAAAAAACCATGAGCCACGGTGAGAATTTTCTTGGAAGCTGGTAGTTATTGATGAATCTTTAGTGACCTTATTCATTATACTTCATGTACAATGAAAACTTTGCTGTTGACTACTTTTGTTAATTAATGCTGATGTTATAATAAGTGCTTCACTGGATGCTACAAAGTCCAGAAAGTCCATGCTATTTTTTGCATAATTTCAGTTTATAATCAGGGTAGGCAACTTTTTTTGGCATCAAGATGGGGCAGAAGCCATGTTCCACCCCAAGATCAATCCCCCCAAATTTCCTTGTACTTTTTGCCCCTTCCCTCAATCTGTCCACTAAGTCCCAAGGTAACTCATTTACATATATTATGATGAGGGCCAGTGACATTGCAGCTCCAAATTTCCTGCCTCTACACTTGCGATGCACTAAATAAGTTAGCCTGTGAATTAAACGGCACAACTGTTGCCAGAATCAACTGACAAAGGAAGAAGTGAGGTGTTTGTGAACCAGAAGAGTGTGGAAGTTTCAGTTGCGGTTACTGCAGTTGGGAACGACTTTTTGTAGTGATTTTTTTTGGCATTCTGTCTACACAGATCTGAACTTGTTTCTGGCAGTGTGAGACTACCAGGAAATTTTCACCCCCACAGCCACCGTGAGGGTATCTCAAGAGCAAGTATGGTATTCCCTAGGGGGCATACCCTTGTATGCCATTATCATGAAGGAGGAGGATAAGCAGAACAGGATGGAGCAAAGGAGAGTCAGGCAGCATTTAAAAAGGATGGAGCCAACAGATATTACTCCCTCCATAGAATATACAGGCAGCACAGGTCATATGAGGACCTTAGTGCAGTGATGTGTATAAGAAGAGTATGTTTCACCAAAGAGGCAATAGAGGAACTCTGTCCCATCATGCATAAAAAACTGCAGCCAAGGACATCTGCCCATGCAGCTCTCTCTTTGGCTAGGAAGGTGATGACCACATTCAACTTTTATGGTGCAGAGTCATTTCAGGCAGGATCTCTGTAATATTAGTCAGACTTCACGACAGGCACGTAGTCATCAGGTGACTGACACACTTTACAGGAGAGCTGGAGAATTCATTAACTTTGGCAGCAGTTTTACAGGGTTTTTAGCTTTCCTAAGATGCGGGCTGCAATAAATGGCACCCACACTGTTTCGTGAGCTTCTACAGATAACCTCCACAACTGGAAGGACTTACATTGTCTGAATATATAGATTGTGTGTGACAACATGCAAAGGATCAATGGGAGATATGCTGGAAGTTGTCACAATACATTTATACTTTGAAATTTGGCCCTCCCAGACCTCTTCAGGAAAGAAAATCATGTCACTGGATGGCTTGTAGGGGATAAAGCCTTGTTCCCATGGATAATGACCCCACAAGAGTGGCCTGAACAGCAGCAGAGGAGTGCTACAATGTGGCATATGCCTCTACAAGATTGGTTATCAAGAAGACCATTGGGATCTTAAAGGGATGCTTTCACTGCCTGGACTGGTCAGAATGGGCTTTTCAGTATGCCCCAGCTTGTGTGTTCCACTTAGTTGTAGCCTGCTGTGCCCTGCACAACCTCACCACACAAAAAAACCCTGGACTTGCACATAGCTGCTTTGGAATCAGAACTACATGGAAGAGAATATCATGATAATTTTGGACTCCTCTGTGACTGCTGCAAGGAACATCAGAGCATATTTCATCACTTCTGTTTAGCACAGCCTTTGACACCAGTGCCTTACTTCCTTCTCCCCAGAGATAAACATTCTTTCAATCCAGTACCCATCCTAACATGACACCATATCACCCCTCCATGCCAATAATCATCACTTGATTGAATAAATCAGCACCAAGTGAAAGTATATTTTCCGCTATGACTCTAACCTCCATGAATAAAATGTACAGTCACTATGCTGGCACTATGCCCCATACCTCTCATGGCAAGAGCAATGTGTCTCTGCATGAGCTCCATGGCTTTCTCCTCGCGTAGCATGAGGTGTTTCAGGTTGGGGATTCCCCCTCTGTTGGCTTGCCTCTTTGTGCAGCTTTTTCTCTTGCAACAAGATCGAGAAAACATGGAGGATAATGCTTTAAAATTATACATGCAATTAGTTAGTGCCTCCCTTGACCAGAGTACACTGTGAAAGGTTAGTTGTACAGTTGTTACTTTTAAATGGTGAAGAGTGTGCTGATGCCCAGGATGCCCAAGAAAGGGAGAGTGGTCCATGTCTTACCTTGCCTCCCCTGGTCTGGTTCTGGGGGTGAGAGAGTTGGCACTCAGTGCCAGTGCCACATCCCTCCACGTGACACAAGTGACTTTTTTAGTAGGTTTCCTGCCAAAGGCATCCAACACTATGTCTCTACTATGTCCTATTTCATCAAGGAGGGTTTTCAGATCTGACTCTGAACTTGTGGTATTTTCTTCTGTGTCTCTGTGTCATGCCCTTGTCCCTTCTTTGGCTGCCTCTGCCAGGTTGTCCTGTGTTAGACATTCTTGTAAAGTGGCACAAAAACAGTTATGAGATATTCAGACAATATGGCTGGCAGTCAACTGTTGGAGCCAAGCCCTGTTCCTTATTTACCTGCCGTTTCCCCAGCCTTAATGCTATAACCTTCAGCCAGAAATGGCTTTTTAAACGACGCACTCTAATTTCCATGCTCCCCAGCACAATACTTCTTTTTACATGGATTTTACGCCAATAACTACTCCAATAGATGTGCAAATAAGCAGACCCATAAATTCTGGTATGAATATCTCCAAACCATTAATGAGTCCAATTCATTTTCCATTGGCGTAAAAGCAGTGCAACTAACCGTGTGGAATTTCTAGGGCAGGGAGATTTCCACTGTTTAGTCAACATAATCAGATAATTAATTGACAAACTATTAAAATTATGTGATTAAGTGGTCATTCAGATTTGTAGATGGAAAATGTGTTGACATGGTGTCATCACATCATGGAAAACAGTTGCTACATTTATCACCAAGTTTGTTTGTACAGACTTTAGTCATTAGCTTTATTCGCTTGGCGTATATACGAGATGTCAGGAAATTCCTGAACAAGTTGTTACAAAACATTGTTGACAAAATATCAGCTACACATAAATGGAAGCGAGAGCTGATTCCTCCCATATCATCAAGTCAGTTCAATAAAACCAATATTATGGATTTCAAGTTTGTCTGGAAGTGATGTAATGTTCTATACAATTGAGGCAGAAGTAAACTGAACTCTTTGGTGCTATACATATTCCTTCCCATTACGATAGTTGAGGCATTTAATTTTTTGTGTATTGTGAAGGTTAAATACCTGCATGGGTTTCCCATCGCTTCAGATTCTCGTCAGGTGAGGGGAGGCGTGAAGAGCCGGATCCATGAGGCGAGTACCTTTATTGCACTGCTTCTGGGCCAGGAGAAGCAGGAGTGTTTCATACAGGCCCAACAAGCTCACTGGCGCCCCGCGATTGGCCACCCCCCCCAATCCCGATTGGGGAACCCCCTGATGGTGGACCCCCCCTGATATCCGATCCCTCCCCCATGGTGGACCCCCGATGGGGGATCCACCCCCGATGTTGTACTCCCCCACCTAATGGTGGAACCTCCCCCCCGATATCCGACCTCCCCCGATGGTGGACCCCCTCCTTGATGTCCGACACCCCCTTGATGGTCTACCACCCCCCTCCCCACCCCGCCGATGGCCGAGACCCCCTCCCTACCTCCGATCTTCTGGCGACCTCCAACTTCTCCCGACCTCCGATTTTCTGATGACCTCCAACTCCTCCCGACCTCTGATCTTCTGGCAATCTCTGAACTTCTCCAAGGCCCGCCCCCCATGTCCTCCACAGCCCCTCCCCCACACCACTTATGTCATCCACGGCCCACGATTTCTCCCTCCCTCCCTCCTCTCTGATTTGCATCTCCTTTCCCTCCCAAAAGGCAGCCAGCCTGTCAATCTGGTTGGCTGTCGTGTGGGAAACACCAATACTTACCTTTAATTGGTGAGAAGCACCAATACTTACCTTTAATTGAGTTGCGATTGCAGAATTCAACGCACTCAGTTGACTTCCAGGTTCGCCAAGTGATCATCTACCCACGCACTGGGTTTCTGGCTCTATGCTAAATTCTTGCCCTGTGTCCACGTGGAATGTTATAAAATCGGTGGCTTTGACAAAAAGAGTGTCAGTGACCTGCTTGATGCAAACATGGACTGCAGACTGACTAATGTGATTGATGTCATCTGCTGCAGCCTGTAAAGAGCCTGAGGTAAAAAAATTACGGGCCGCAGTCACTTAGACTGCTACAGGGAGTGCGTAGCCAGCTGGGAGAGTGGGTTTCAGATCTTGCTGTAAGAAGCTGCACTGGTTTTAACAGCCTCTCTGGTTAAACACAATCTCCTGATGCACTCTCCTTGGGAAAACTGGAGGTAGCTGACTCTGGGCCTCTAGGCCCTCTGGTCAGGATGACAACAACTGCGGGTAGCTCTCCTGTGTAGACTCTTCAGAGCCCCAACTGCAGTTCCTTGAAATTTCCTGCTCTGTTGCTCCTGTTCCTCCAATCAGTATCGTGGCCAAGATGACTCCCACTCTAAGCCCTGGGCTTCTTGAAGGGTTTAGAAGCAGAAAAGAACTGAAAATCTGCCAATTCCAATGGAAAACTTGTGAAGAAATTCAGTCAGGTGAACTACACACAGATACTAATAATCTGAGTGCTTTCAGGTGAGTGCCCCTTTAAGTAACACTTCCAATTGCCATTTCATACCTGTACCACACAGTAGTACTAGGCAGGTCCAGCATTGTGTGTTACACTGCTTTTTGCACTGAAAATGGTGTCGGGTCCTATTGACAGGACTCAAATTTAAGTATTTCATTGAGGCTCACACCTGCTTTAGATAGGCGCCTGGGCTGCCCTAGTGCAGGCCCTGAACATCGGACAGGATAGGAGTGGGAACAGGGCGGTAAGTACAGATTTTTGGGACTCTACCAACCTGCTCCCAGCAGGCGGAGTGAATTAAAATCAGCCGTCTTTTTACGTTAAACAAATTTATTTGATTTCATCAGAAGAAAATGTTCTTATGGACTCTGACCTATTTAAAGAACTTCTTGGCAACAGAACTAGACACCATCAAGAAGTTCCGACAATGCCAAGTGGTGTGTTTCTCAAAGCTATCTTTCATTTAATTTTGTTATTCATTGCAGCAGTCATAAACATCATAAAGGGTTCAAAGTACAAAGAAAAGGGTAAACTAAACATAATTGAAATTATGATAAGCATATACAATACACATTCAGTATTGAAATGTTATATCAATTGATATCAAGATGGGCACAGCCCTAGTTATGGGTATTTTGATGCTGGCAGATCCAGGTCTACACATTAACTAACACATCATGGGCTATGTAATTATAACACCATATGGTAGTGAGCATCATTCTGTCAGTATGGCATTAATTCTGGCTCACACTGTAGTAGAAAATGTTTTCCACGTTAAAGGAGCTATGCCATAAATGTGGCCTAGGGCCTTTCCACTGAAGGAATCATTGGAATGCTTACTGTTAATGTTTCCAACAGCAAGTTTTTTTCAGAAACTCTATCAGCCATAATTAAAAAAATAAAAAAAGTCTAGACTACTGCAACCTATGCCAACAACATACCTACTGCCTTCAAATTCCAAAGTGATGCTCCTGGCAAAGTTACAGTGTGAGGGAGAGGGAAGAGCGGCGACAGTTTTCTGATCATCATGTTCCACGACTTATCATCGGTAGAAATTAGGCATGGTAACCACTGTTAAAGTGATTTAAATATTCTAATTTCTCAGCAGCAGTACTCTGGCATTTCAAGACGTGAAATATTGAATCCTGCAGTGGAAAGAGGAGGAACAGATGTTTGGCCTAACAGTTACGTGAGAAAGTTTTTAAAATCGTCACCCAAGTGTCAAGCAACCACTTCCTGGAGCCGTGAGGAACCACCACTAAGTGTGTCAGGGTGAACGGAGCGATGCTTTTTCAACAAATTTTACTAGCCAATGCAATGAGGATCATTTTGTTTCTCAATTTTTAAAACGGAAACTTAGGAGTTGGTGACGATCACTAGGCCCACATAATACAGGCACACAAGCAACAATTTTCATTGACAAAACATCAGAAAATGGTGCACCAGTTAGAGACGAGATAATGCCACTGCACTGGGCGGTATTGACATTATCCATCAGACAATTTCCCACATAGTACCAAAATCAAAGTTTTTTTGAAAAAATATCTGGTGTATGATAAAATATTTTAACAGATTGTTTAAAAGTGGTCTGTACAACAAATCACTAAAGTTTTAGCAACTTTAATTATTGGATTTAAAACTAAAAGTTTGATTTTCTTATGCTGTCTATACTGTAAGAATGTTTTAACCATGAAATACTTCCCGCAGAATCTCTTAAGCTCCATCTTTTACCCTACCAATCTTACCTTTACAAAATTTCATTTCCACACCGTTCACCTGAGGAAGGAGGAAGCCTCCCAAAGCTTGTGGAATTTCAAATAAATTTGTTGGACTATAACTTGGTGTTGTAAAATTGTTTACAATTTACAATGAACAGTCAACAGGGGGTGCTCACAACCTATTAGTCCAGGAGGAATGAACTGGATCCTTTCTTTGGACTACCAAGTCTGAATTATCAGTTAATCAGTCGTGGGATTTCCTGCTAAACAGCTGGACAAGAACTGTGCCAAACTCATAAAAAAAATGGCTGCTGGTTAAATTTGATCTCGGTGAGCTCAAACAAGTGACAGTAGCTACGCTGCATAAGCACTTCTAGGCCATTCCCAAGTTGGCACTATACTGAATCCAATCTATACTTATCACTTCATTGAAGTGTATATAAAAAAACAGGTTTGTAATAATTATTGTAAGCCTAGTACAAATTCTGATAATTTTGACACCATTTTTAATAATCAGTGCAATCCCAACACACTAGCGAGAACATTCTTGAAGAGACATATAAATACAAAAGGAAAGTTACTATGGATATTAGTCAGAATTGCCTTTATCTCTCTCTTTTGATTAGACAGAGACTTCATGATTTGTCTGCTGCATGTGCTTATTATGGAAGAATCGTATTTGTAAGTTGTTTTATTATTACGTATATTGCCCCTGTAAGAGAACCTAGACTTCAAAGATTTTCCTGTTTTATCATTTTCCTTGTAATCTACATTTTAAAAAAATCATTTGGCAAGGCCATCATTTAATGGCCATCTTTAGTTGCCCTTGATAAGGTGGTGATGGATCTTCTTCTTCTGCAGTCCGTGTGGTGAAGGTACTCCCACAATGCTGTTAGATAGGGAGTTCCAAGATTTTGACCCAGAAACGATGAAGGAACAGCCTTATATGTCCAAGTCAGGATGGTGTGATTTGGAGGGGAACTTGAAGGAGATGATGTTCCTATGCACCCGCTATGGCCCTCTAGGTGATGGAGGTCATAGGTTTGGGAGATGCTGCTGAAGAAGCTTTGTTGACTTGTTGCATTGCATCCTGTAGATAGTACACACTGCAGCCACGGTATACCGGTGAAGGAGGAAGTGGATGTTTAAGCTGGTAGATGGAGTGCCGATCAAGCGGACTGGTTTGTCCTGTATGGTGTTGAGCTTCTTGAGTGTTATTGCAGCTGCACCCATTCAGGCAATTGGAGACTATTCCATCACACTCCTGACTTGTGCTTCTAGGCGGTGGAGACGATTTGTGGTGTTAGGAGGTGAGCCATTTGCCACAAAATAGCCAGCCTCTGACCTGCTCTAGTAGCCAGGGCATTTATGTGGCTGGCCCAGTTGAGTTTCTGTTCAATTGTGAACCTTAGAATGTTGATGGTGGGGAATTTGATGATTGTAATGCCATTGAATGTCAAGGGGAGGTGGTTATGCTCTCTCTTGTTGGAGCTGGTCATTTCCTGACACTTGTGTGGTGCGAATGTTACTCGCCACTTATTAGCCCAAGCTTGGATGTTGTCCAGGTCTTGCCACAAGCAGGCATGGACTGCATCATTATCTGAGGGATTGCAAATGGAGCTGAACATTGTGCAATTATCAGCAAACAGCTTCACTCCTGACCTTATGATTAATGGAACGTCATTGTTGAAGCATCTGAAGATAGTTGGGCCTAGAACACTGCCCTGAGGAGCTCTTGTATTGATGTCCTGGGATGAGATGATTGGCCCCCAACAACCACAACCATCTTCTTTTGTGCCAGCCACGAAAGAGTTTTTCCCCTGATCCCCATTAACTTTAGTTTTACTAGTGCTCCTTGGTGCCACAGTCAGTTGAATGCTGCCTTGATGTCAAGGGCAGTCACTCTCACCTCACCTCTGGAATTCAGCTCTTGTGTCTATGTTGGACCAAGGCTGTAATGAGGTCTGGAGCTGAGTGGCCATGGCGGAACCCAACTGAGCATCAGTGAGCAGGTTATTGGTGAGTAACTGTCACTTGATACCAACGTTGACGACTCCTTCTATCACTTTGCTGATGATTGAAATTAGGCTTATAGGGCAGTAATTGTCCAAGTTGGATTTGTCCTGCTTTTTATGGTCAGGACATACCTGGGCAATTTTCTACATTGTCAGGTTGATGCCAGTATTATAGCTGTTTTGGAACAGCTTGGCTAAAGGTATGCAGTGAAACTCAATCTTACATGAAATAAATCACTTTGTAATCCTTTAAACTAGAATTAAAATATTTCTTCTTTGGAGTTTCTGTTTATTCAGCTTGGCAAGGGTTAAGGCAAGTTTCAGTGCAATTCAGTCAAAGGATATTAGAACAGTAGGGATGTGTGAATAGCTTCTCATCTAATCCAGGCCAAATCCAAGATGCTAAAATTGTTATTTCCTCCTCCAGCTCAATGGCAAAATGAAATCTTGGCTCCACTCCAACTTTCTATTTCATCACCAAAAAATAACCACAATTTAAGCTTATCTTAATTTGGGCTTGGCTATATCAAAAGAGTCGTTTAGGCAAGCTTGGAATCTAAGACTTGATGGATAGGCCTCGATACAAAATCGGTTAATTACATTAACACAGAGGGA
This sequence comes from Heptranchias perlo, assembly GCF_035084215.1. Taxonomy (NCBI): domain Eukaryota; kingdom Metazoa; phylum Chordata; class Chondrichthyes; order Hexanchiformes; family Hexanchidae; genus Heptranchias; species Heptranchias perlo. Next base: position 38,775,769 of record NC_090335.1, read on the forward strand.
ATGGACACTGGTATAAGTATTAGTACTGAGAAGAAGCACACGAGTACATAGCTGATGTTGTTAAACGCAATAAAATATTTGGATTCACGCCAGACATACTAGGTAACATTTGCTCTGCTAAAACCATTCCTAATGTGCCAAGGGCCTAAAACTTCAGTCGCTTTAGATTGAATGATTAGTGTGCTTTGTCTCATGGGGCTGGCCATAAGGGATTTTGAAAATTTAAAATAAAACAGAAGTAACAATACAACACGATGGCTGCTATAAAATCAGTTGAAGTGTGACTTTCAGTTGAATTTGATAACCAATTTAAATTTTACAATAAGATACACCAAAATCCCTTCTCAGCGGAACTGAGAGAAACTCAGGGATTAGCATATACTCTAAATATACAGGTATCTGTATATTTGAGCTGCTGTACATGTCTGCAAAGAATAACCCACGGTGACCCTTATACTTTCTCTAAATCCATTCCATCAGGTTTACTTTGTAGCTACTCTCAATATTGTTTTATGAGAACTCAACATAGATTCTCCATAGGGTTTTATACATTTAGCTGTCGAGTTTGAAATTCAAATAACTTTATACTGTTAAACTGCTGTTGGCGAACATAGCTCTAAATCCCTATGAACTGGCCTACACCTTATTTCTCACCACATTAAGGCTGATTTTTTAAAATTGCTTAGAAGAATCAACTACATTATTTAAAAAGAAAGAAGCAATGTGATTTTTTTCTCCCAGCTATAAAGCAAAAAATAAAATAAAACAAAATGAATATTTGTACTGCAGAGACAGGAAAGAGAGAAGCCAAAGTGGTATTGTCTTTTGAGGACAATATATATGGTATGCTTGAAAATAGAAAAAAAGACAAAATATATTTGATGTACAAGAAATATACAAATCAGGAAAAGGATATGTCTCATCACTTCTTGTTTGGCAATTGATGTGAAACAACTATCAAAGCTAAGGACATGGAGACATTTCAATTATCTGATTGTTCCTATAGACAAAGATTTTCTTATCTATGGTGAGTATTATCAGTATCTAGATCCACAAACTCACAAAGCACAGGAAGCATCCAGTTGCATTTGGTATTGAATTTAATCAAATATGCTGGAAAAAAATATACACCCTTGATTTTTTTTTATTCGTTCATGGGATGTGGACGTCGCTGGTGAGGTCAGCATTTATTGCCCATCCCTAATTGCCCTTGAAAAGATGGTGGTGAGCCGCCTTCTTGAACCGCTGCAGTCCGTGTGGCAAAGGTTCTCCCACAGTGCTGTTAGGAAGGGAGTTCCAGGATTTTGACCCAGCGACGATGAAGGAACGGCGATATATTTCCAAGTCGGGATGGTGTGTGACTTGGAGGAGAACATGCAGGTGGTGTTGTTCCCATGTGCCTGCTGCCCTTGTCCTTCTAGGTGGTAGAGGTCGCGGGTTTGGGAGGTGCTGTCGAAGAAGCCTTGGCGAGTTACTGCAGTGCATCCTGTGGATGGTACACACTGCAGCCACTGTGCGCCGGTGGTGAAGGGAGTGAATGTTTAGGGTGGTGGATGGGGTGCCAATCAAGCGGACTGCTTTGTCCTGGATGGTGTCGAGCTTCTTGAGTGTTGTTGGAGCTGAACTCATCCAGGCAAGTGGAGAGTATTCCATCACACTCCTGACTTGTGCCTTGTAGATGGTGGAAAGACTTTGGGGAATCAGGAGGTGAGTCACTCGCCGCAGAATACCCAGCCTCTGACCTGCTCTTGTAGCCACGGTATTTATGTGGCTGGTCCAGTTAAGTTTCTGGTCAATGGTGACCCCCAGGATGTTGATTGTGGGGGATTCGGTGATGGTAATGCCGTTGAATGTCAAGGGGAGGTGGTTACACTCTCTCTTGTTGGAGATGGTCATTGCCTGGCACTTATCTGGCACGAATGTTACTTGCCACTTATGAGCCCAAGCCTGGATGTTGTCCAGGTCTTGCTGCATGCGGGCACAGACTGTTTCATCAACTGAGGCCTTGCTAATGGAACTGAACAAATTGAACTGAACTGATTAAAGAATCATAGGAACAGGAGTAGGACATTCAACCTTTCGAGCTTGTTCCACCATTCAATTAGATCATGGCTGATCTGTACCTCAACTCCATATGCCTTGATGCCCCTTAAACATTTAAAAGCCATTTTTCCTCTGCAGTGTTCCCCAAATGCACCTATTTTTGAGGCAGATTGTAGAAGAAAAATGGGCAGATTTCTGCCTCAGTTGCACTGTTCTCAGACATCCTTTCTGGGTTTGGAAGAGGAAACACTTCAAGGTGGGCGAATTAGACATATTTATGCTAATTACATTTAAATGCCAGAGGAGGTCGCTCGCACCTGTGACCAGCTTGCATTCATTTTCACTGGCCGCAGGTCAGGGGTAAGATGACCCTGTGTAAATTGGACATTCCTGGGCTTTATATTGTAATTCATTGGCTGCATAATCTGAAGGAACAGGATAGAAGTTCCAAATTTACTGCACTATTATTAGTCATTATATTTGATACCTTAGCCGACCTTTGCTATTGCTTAAAGGGTGCTCTGTGGGCAGAAGTGTAAAGGAAATGCTGGGAATTTGTTAAAGACCTTGTTAAAGGAGTTTCCTGGACCTGACAGAGGATCAGTGCCTACGGAAGCTTTGATTATACAAGGAGGTAGTCCAATTACTCTGTGATCTGTTGCAGGAAGACCTGTAGCTATGCTGCAGGACAGGCATGGCTGTGCCAATGGCAATCAAGATAACAACTGCCTTAAATTTGTTTGCCATGGGTTCTTTCCAGGGGGCCACTGGGGATATTAGCAACATCAGTCAATCAGCGGTGCATCACTGCATTCAACAAGGCTGTTTAAAAAAGCTAATGGAATTCTACATGAAACCTTAATAAGACCTCTCTTATGAGTACCGTACCGTGTGCAATATTTAGCTCCACACTATAGGAAGGATATTGAGGTCTTAGAGAGGATGATGCAGACTTACTAAGGTGCTGCCTGGTAAGTGGAAATACAAAAACAAACAAAGACATGAAGTCTTTTCATTGGAGTAGCACAGATTATGGAACGACAAGATAGAAGTGTTTAACGTTATGAAAGGATGGGACAGGGTAGATGTTAATTGTATCCATGTGATTAATATCAATTGGTGTTAATTGTATTCAGGTGGCGCGTATCAATTGGGAACTCTCTTGTATCCATTTATAAGAGAGCTGATCTAGGGTGTGGTGTGGGTGTAAATATGGAGCTCTGTGAATAAAGGCTAGGAAGCAACTGAAGACTAGGCTCTAGTATTCTATCATTCACCACCTGGCTATCCAATTTTTAACAGTAGATAGATACAGCCTGTTTTCAGGACTAGAGTGGTCAAGAAATAGGGGCCTTAGACACAAAATTAACGCCCAGATTTTCCTGGGAACTTGCATCTGTTATAGGAGCCCTTGAATGGAGCAAAAGAAAGAAGAAATTATGAAGTAAGTGACTTACACTATTAATCCTTCCAATCTATATTTTCCTGGGACTTCTGCACCACTCTGACGTTACCCTTGCAGAAAACAGTTAGAAGGTAATTATCATAGCTCGACCCCCATTAAAATCAATGGTGATAGCTATTTTCTGACATTTAAGCCAATTTTCACACCACTACCACTTCAACTGAAAAATAATGGCGCTGGTGACCTGGCAACGACATGATTGATTGACTGAGAAGAGGGTTCATGCTCCTAACATTTATAAATTAGAAAAGCCAATTTTGTGTGAAGATAAATTCAGAAAGAGCATGAATGCTTACTGTTGGATTTGGATTGCTATTGTGCCATCACTTCTCAGAGCAAATTAATGGAAATGGCTTCCGATAACATTGCTGCATAGTTAGCTGGCTGAACGCTATTAAACTGCAGTATATCAGTTGGATTGTAAAACGCAAATTTAGAAGTTTAAGTTTTACAGTTTAAATATTCACCCTTTCAACATGCTATGCTGAATTTAATCCATTTGCACCCTATGGCCACCAGCCTACAAGTTCTGTAAGGGCAGTAGCAAATAAAAGAAACTAAACAGGCCACTCCTTTCAATTTATCCTGATTGAATTTTAATGAGAAACAACGGACTCATCTGATTTAATTTAAGGGTAGCTAAAGCTAGCAAAGTGCAATGGTTCTTACACAAATGCACATTATGGGTATGCATAGGAAATAATAAACAATTCAAGTCTGTAAATAGCCATTGGCTTCACTGCTTCTGATTTGCTGCTATGCTCACTGCGGCAAATTCTAATTAGAAAACCAGCAACATTTGGAGTAAGTTAGCAATGGCGAGATCTGTGTGCTGGATGGTGAAATTCATACCGTGGGTTGCTGATCTTGCCATTGCAGAAAATTCTGGGCCTAAATATAAGTAATTTCGAACAAAGGGGAGGAGAAACTTCTTCACACAGAGTTGTGAGGTTGTGGAATTCATTTCCAGGGTTAGTGGTTCAGGCAAAAACTATGTCAGCATTCAAGATCAGATTGGATAGGTGGATGAAGGAAAAGGAGGTGAAGAGATATGGGAACAGGGTAAGTAAATGTGGTTAGAACCATTTGCTGGAGGCTAACTGCTGACCCAGACTGGTTGGGCCAAATGGCCGGTTTCCATGTGTAACTTTTATGTATTTCTATTTATAACAAGTGACTGATACATTGCTCTGAGGAACCGATTAATAAGTTTTCCTTTAACCCCTGTGAGGAATGTCAAGAGTGGCAGGATTCCCCAAAGTCCCAAGGGTAGTCAGTGGCACCCATTTAGGCCTTCGGCTCCTACTGAAATTATTACTTCCTACATGAACCACACGGTCTTCTATTCCATCAGTGACCAGCTGGTGTGTGATCACCTGCGCAGTATCATGCAAATGATGACCAAATTCCCTTCATTTTAAGACAATCAACAATACTACAGGTCTTTTCAGATCCCCAGATAGTAAAGGGCTGGCTCCTGGAGGATCAAATACCCACTGATGCCTTAACTTGACCGCTCTGTAGCATCCAATCACCCCAGCTGAGTACCAATATAATGATGCCCATACCTCCACCAGGATCATCATCAAGAACATGATTGACAAACTAAAGCAGTACTTCTGGTGCCTTGACTAGTCAGGAGGACTCCTTCACTACTCTCTGGCAAATATCTGTTGGATCACTGTGGTGTGTTGCATTCTTAATAACCTAGCCATCAAGAGAGGAATCCACCTGGATAAGCTGCAGTAGAAGCCCACAGAAGAAGAGATGCCAGATGATGCAAAAAAGGCTGAAGCAGCCAAAGAACAACGTCATAATTACATAGAATTTTACGTAAGGAATCTTACAACACCAGGTTATAGTCCAACAGTTTTATTTGAAAATCACAAGCTTTCGGAGGCTTTCTCCTTTGTCAGGTGTGTGTGGGATTCCTTGAAGGTTTCCACATATATAGTCAGAGAACAATGCCTGGTGATTACAGATAATCTTTCCAACTGCCCGTTGTCAAGGCAATCAGACAGAGAGACAGTACATACAGGACTACTGAATATACAAACGGTCCGAACCCAAAGACAGAGAGAGAGAGAGAGAGAGAGAGAAACATCCGAAAGGAAGAGAAAGAGAGAGAATGACCAGTTGTATTAAACACAGATAACTCTTTTTTCGCTGGTGGGGTTACGTGTAGCGTGACATGAACCCAAGATCCCGGTTGAGGCTGTCCTCATGGGTGCGGAACTTGGCTATCAATTTCTGCTAGACAATTTTGCGTTGTCGTGTGTCTCGAAGGCCGCCTTGGAGAACGCTTACCCGAAGATCGGTGGCTGAATGTCCTTGACTGCTGAAGTGTTCCCCGACTGGGAGGGAACCCTCCTGTCTGGCGATTGTTGTGCGGTGTCCGTTCATCCGTTGTCGCAGTGTCTGCATGGTCTCGCCAATGTACCATGCTCCGGGGCATCCTTTCCTGCAACGTATGAGGTAGACAACGTTGGCCGAGTCACAGGAGTATGAACCATGTACCTGGTGGGTGGTGTCCTCTCGTGTGATGGTGGTATCTGTGTCGATGATCTGGCGTGTCTTGTAGAGGTTGCCGTGGCAGGGTTGTGTGGTGTCGTGGACGCTGGGTAATTTGCTGCGAACGATGGTCTGTTTGAGGTTGGGTGGCTGTTTGAAGGCGAGTAGTGGAGGCGTGGGGATGGCCTTAGTGAGGTGTTCGTCGTCATCGATGACATGTTGAAGGCTGCGGAGAACATGGCGTAGTTTCTCCGCTCCGGGGAAGTACTGGACGACGAAGGGTACTCTGTTGATTGCGTCCTGTGTTTGTCTTCTGAGGAGGTCTATGCGATTTTTCGCTGTGGCCCGTCGGAACTGTCGATCGACGAGTCGAGCGTCATATCCCGTTATTACGAGGGCGTCTTTCAGCGTCTGTAGGTGTCCATCGCGTTCCTCCTCGTCTGAGCAGATCCTGTGAATTCGCAGGGCCTGTCCATAGGGGATGGCCTCTTTGACATGGTTAGGGTGGAAGCTGGAAAAGTGGAGCATCGTGAGGTTGTCTGTGGGCTTGCGGTGTCTCTCTGTCTGATTGCCTTGACAACGGGCAGTTGGAAAGATTATCTGTAATCACCATGCATTGTTCTCTGACTATAACGGTAACCTTCAAGGAATCCCACACTCACCTGACGAAGGAGAAAGTCTCCGAAAGCTTGTGATTTTCAAATAAAACTGTTGGACTATAACCTGGTATTGTAAGATTCCTTACATTTGTCCACCCCAGTCCATCACCGGCATCTCCACATCATAGAATTTTACAGCACAGAAACAGGCCATTTGGCCCAACAGGTCTATGCTGGTGTTTATATTCATGAGCCTCCTCCACGTTATTTAATCTCATTCTATTCCTTTCTCCATCATGTACTTACCTAGCTTCCCTTTAAATGCATCTGTGATAAAGCCCTTTGAGAGTTGCCTGAGATATTCAGCAAGCCTTGATTCAGGACACTTTTTCCTGAGCAACACCACAATTCTTTCCTTCCCACTCCAAATGAAATCAACCCCCTCCACTTCAATAAAGGTAAAACCCTAACACTTTCCACTACACTGTCCTTCACTTCCAGTAACACCATTCCTCTTGTCTATATATATTTTGCACTCTCGCCTCTACCATGAAACACTCCTCACTCAGTCAGTGATGCACACAGATAGTTTATTAATGAAAAAGTGAAGAAGTCTCTGTGCTAACCGCCTGCCACTATGGTGCTTCCCCTTCCTAACAGCTGGTGTATGCTGTGTTCGACTACCTAAAATAGTCTTTATTCTTAAGGCAGTCACACTGACAGGAGTCTGAGACGTAGCAGGCAGATGCATGCCTGAGAGAAGGTATAGTTCGAGGTGGCTCTCTATCTCTGTAAGCATGGACCCTTCATAGGCCACCTTTAGGCTGCGGCATTTCCATTGGTGTAGTGATAAAACTGGCCCTGCCTGCTTTCTGACTCCAGGAAAGTCATCATGGAGGAAGGGTGATTTTGTGCTGTGGAAGTGTTGCCATCAAGAGAGACAGTAGCAACATCCACTGCCTTCTTCACACTGTGCCCCCTGATTTGTGAGCAGACCCTATGAAAGTAATGACATTGTGGAAGGCCATATCAATCTCTTACCTTATTTGTACTACTTAATGAGGAAGTCAGATTGTAGCCCAAGGCCTGTTTGGTAGCTACCTGAATTACTACAAGCTACTATAGGTCTTTAAAGCTAATAGCGGCACCTAAACTAGAATCATAGAATCATAGACTGGTTACAGCATAGAAGGAGGCCATTTGGCCCATCGAACTGATGCCAGCTCTTTGTAAGAGCAATCCAGTTAATCCCATTCCCCTGCTTTTTCCCCATAGCCTGCAAATCTTTTTTCTTCAAGTATTTATCCAATTCCTTTTTGAAAGTCATGATTGAATCTGCTTCCACCATACTTTCAGGCAGTGCATTCCACATCATAACTACTCGCTGCATAAAAAAGTTTTTCCTCATGTCGCCTTTGGTTCTTTTGCCAATCATTTTAAATCTGTGTCCTCTGGTTTTCGATTCTTCCACCAATGGGATCAGTTTCTCCTTATTTACTTTATCTAAATCCTTCATGATTTTGAACACTTCTATCAAATCTCCTCTTAGCCTTCTAAGGAGAATAACCCCAGCTTCTCCAGTCTATCCACATAACTGAAGTCCCTCATCCCTGGAACCATTCTAGTAAATCTTTTTTGCATCTTCTCTAAGGCCTTCACATCCTTCCTAAAGTGCGGTGCCCAGAATTGGACACAATACTCCAGTTGTGGCCGAACCACAGTGTTGCCATTTACAGCTCCTCTAGATCCATCTTTTGTTTCTTTAGTTGTCCCATTACCGCCCTCCTTGCCTTGCACCATCATCTCTTTTGTCAATTTATCACTCCTGCCCTCCACTCTATCAGAGACCTTCCCTTTTGTTCTTTCCTCCCCTCCCTCCCCCTCCCACTCCCCCTTTCCCTGACTCTGTACTTGCTTAAAAACTGTTTAATCTTCAACTTCTTCCAGTTCTGATGAAAGGTCATCGACCTGAAAAGTTAATTCTGTTTCTTTCTCCATAGATGCTGCCTGACCTGCTGAGTGTTTCCAGCATTTTCTGTTTTTAATTCAGATTTCCAGCATCTGCAGTATTTTGCTTTTACAATTATGTAGTGCTTGATGATCTCTTGGAAACAACTCAAAGGGATTTATATGCATATGGATCACTTTAAATGCAGTGAGATTGTTATGTAGGCAAACAGCAACCATTTTGAGCGCAACAAGATCCCACAATAATAACCACAGCAATGAGATAAATGACTAATTAATCTATTTTTGATGGTGATGGTTGAAAGAGGAATGTTGTCCAGGACATCCCAAGAACTCCATGCTTGGGAGAGTTCCATGGGATCTTTACCATCCATCAGAGCAGCAAGTGGGGCTTAAATTTAACATCTCATCCAAAGAATGCACTCAAATAATGCAGCCTTTATTAATAGTTTGCAATCTTATCATTAGTCAAACTTACCCATATTATTTCAATCTTATTCCCTTCTGCTGCCATAACATTCTTTCTTATAATTTCTATATAATTCCTTATCAATAAAGTATCTCCTCTACCTCTCTTAGAATCATAGAAAGGTTACAGCATGGAACAAGGCCATTCGGTCCATCGAGTTCGCACTGGCTCTATGCAAGAGCAATCCAGCTAGTCCCACTCCCACATCCTATCTCTGTTGCCCTGCATTTTTTTTCCTTTTAAGTACTTATCCAGTTCCCTTTTGAAGGCCATGATTGAATCTGCCTCTACCACCCCTCGGGCAGTGCATTCCAGATCCTAACCACTCGCTGTGTAAAAAAAGTTTCTCCTCATGTCACCTTTGGTTCTTTTGCCAATTATGCAGTGCTTGATTATCTCTTGTAAACATCTCAAACATCTTTGCAAAACACTTTTCCTTAGTTGCATATACAGCAAAACCTGTAAATTAGGGACAACTATTTGTCTCCTTTATTTGCAGGTGTCCCTATTTTCAAAATGGTCATTGTGTGTACAGTAAATTATTTGGGACTGTCAATGAGTGTCCCTTTTTTGTAGGTGTCCCTTTGTATTGATTTTACTGTACCTCTAATCCACTATTTTTTCCCTAATGCTTCTTGCATTTGATTGATAACCTATTCCTCAAAACATTCCTTTTCTCATGTGATCTTTCTGCTATTGATGTGATTATGTCCTTTCTTTTTGGTCCATTTTGATTACCCGTCTCTTCAGCTTTACTGGTTTAAATCCATCCCCATTGCCCTATTTACCCTTTCTGCGAGGACATTGGTATCTGTTTTAGGTGAAGCCATATCATCTGAACAGCTTCCCCCACCCCACAATTTGTTCCAATATCCGAGGAAACTGAAGCCTCCCTTCTACACCATCTGTCTAGCTACACTTAAGGTGCCTAGTCTGCTCCTCCCTAACTCATCCATTGCTTGTCACCAAGGATAATTATGGAATGCCCACCTTTGATGTCTTGCACATGAATCTCAATCCCAACTCACTCTGCAAAACCTGTACAATTTCAGCGTAATTCCTTGTCTTCATTTGCCATAAGGCCTATAATTATAACTATTTTGAGCTGTCAGCTTTTTTGATGCTGTATCAACATTGTGGAAATTGTTGATCAGCTTTTGCTAGTTCTCTAGGTTGGCACAAATGAATTGAGCCAATGGACATAGTGTATTTAGACTTCCAGAAGGCATTCGACAAGGTGCCACATAAAAGATTATTACTTAAGATAAAAAATCACGGGATTGGGGGTAATATTCTGGCATGGGTGGAGGATTGGTTATCGAACAGGAAGCAGAGAGTTGGGATAAATGGTTCATTTTCGGACTGGCAACCAGTAACCAGTGGTGTTCCACAGGGGTCGGTGCTGGGTCCCCAACTCTTTACAATCTATATTAACGATTTGGAGGAGGGGACCGAGTGCAACATATCAAAATTTGCAGATGATACAAAGATGGGAGGGAAAGTAGAGAGTGAGGAGGACATAAAAAACCTGCAAGGGGATATAGACAGGCTGGGTGAGTGGGCGGAGATTTGGCAGATGCAATATAATATTGGAAAATGTGAGGTTATGCACTTTGGCAGGAAAAATCAGAGAGCAAGTTATTTTCTTAATGGCGAGAGACTGGAAAGTACTGCAGTACAAAGGGATCTGGGGGTCCTAGTGCAAGAAAATCAAAAAGTTGGTATGCAGGTGCAGCAGGTGATCAAGAAAGCCAACGGAATGTTGGCTTTTATTGCTAGGGGGATAGAATATAAAAACAAGGAGGTATTGCTGCAGTTATATAAGGTATTGGTGAGACCGCACCTGGAATACTGCATACAGTTTTGGTCTCCATACTTAAGAAAAGACATACTTGCTCTCGAGGCAGTACAAAGAAGGTTCACTCGGTTAATCCTGGGGATGAGGGGGCGGACATATGAGGAGAGGTTGAGTAGATTGGGACTCTACTCATTGGAGTTCAGAAGAATGAGAGGCGATCTTATTGAAACATATAAGATTGTGAAGGGTCTTGATCGGGTGGATGCAGTAAGGATGTTCCCAAAGATGGGTGAAACTAGAACTAGGGGGCATAATCTTAGAATAAGGGGCTGCTCTTTCAAAACTGAGATGAGGAGAAACTTCTTCACTCAGAGGGTGGTAGGTCTGTGGAATTTGCTGCCCCAGGAAGCTGTGGAAGCTACATCATTAGATAAATTTAAAACAGAAATAGACAGTTTCCTAGAAGTAAAGGGAATTAGGGGTTATGGGGAGCGGGCAGGAAATTGGACATGAAGCTGAGTTCGGATCGGTCAATGCCCTGTGGGTGGCGGAGAGGGCCCAGGGGCTATGTGGCCGGGTCCTGCTCCGACTTCTTGTGTTCTTTAGATTTGTGGTTGGGATCAGATCAGCCATGATCTTATTGAATGGCGGAGCAGGCTCGAGGGGCCGATTGGCCTACTCCTGCTCCAATTTCTTATGTTCTTATGTTCTTATTACAATAGGTGTGATTTCACATATTTGAAACTATTTTATAAAAACATACAAATTACAATGTTTGCTAAATAAAAAAAGGAAACTTAAAGAATCTTTCCTATGTGTAAGGATGTCATGTGTTAGATTTTGCTGTTAAATTTTATTGTGAAGATCTCAATAGTAGAATTCAGTGAAAGAAGTTCATTACACAAAACTAAATACTTCTTATTGATAAATAAATAATTGAAACCAGTGTGGGCCTCAAATGATAAGCTGTCATTTGCATTTCTCCCCCTCCTTAAGTTTTCCACTCCTCATGACACATCATTTTGGCCAATCAGAGGACAGACAGCTGATCTCCTTCCAGGCATCTACTCATGTTACTATGTAGGTGTCAGCTACGCCTCAATGGCAGCATTCTCGCCTGAGTCAGAAGTTTGTGGGTTCAAGTCTCACTCCAGGGGCCTGAGCACATATCTAGGCTAACATTCCTGTGCAGCACTGAGGGAGTGCTGCACTGTCGGAGGTGCCATCTTTTGAATGAGGCGTTAAAACCGAGACGCCCGTCTACCCTCTCCGGAGGACATAAAAGATCTTGTGACACTATTCCAAGAAGAGCAGGGGAACTCTCCATGGTATCCTGGCCATTATTTATCACTCAACCTACATCACTTGGTCATTATCACATTGTTGTTTGTAGGACCTTGTTGTGTGCAAATTGGCTGCCGCATTTCCTACATTACAATAGTGACTACACTTCAACAAAAAGCACTTCATTAGCTCTAAAGTGCTTTGGATGGCCTGTGGTCATGAAAGGTGCTGTATAAATGCAAGTCCTACTTTGTTTACTTTTTTACTATGTCACCAGCTGATAGAGGATGCAATGTGACTTTACCTCTAATTTTCCATCTGTCATTGTGAGGAAGCAATGTGCCTTACTCCGTGGCTTCATCTGACAAACTAGCTGAAGAACACAATGGCACAGTCCATCAAAAGTAATAATTTTGCTACCATCATGAAAGAATTGTAGGACACTGATAAGGGTGTGCAGAATTGAAAGCAAGCAAACATAGTATTTATGTTTAAATTGAGAGCCAAATCTGACCGAGGCTACGACAGGCCCATTAACCTAACATAAGTAATAGGTAAGATAAAGGAAACTATTCTAAGGAATTGGATAAAGGACTACCTACATTGCAAACATTTAATAAGAAACATGGATTTAGAAGGGGAAGGTCATGCCTCACAAACTTCCTCGATTTTCTCTGAGGATGTTCCAAATAAAGTAGATAATGGAACTCCCTATGCCAAAGTTACACAATAAATAATTGTAATTAAATCAAATTAAATTAAAAGCTATGGAAATCCAGAGCAGAACCTGGGACTGGATAAGATGTTGAGTAAAAGATAGGGGACAGAGAGTGTGCCTGAGAGAGCTGTCAGATTTGGAAGAGGTGCTGAGTAAAGTCCTTCAAGGGTCAGTGCCCAAGGGTCAGTGCCCATTAGGCACTTTGAATATGTAAATTAGGAAGCTAACACCTGTTAAAGGATCCCTTTTTAAAAATTAGTCAGTGAGGAGCAGGCAGGCATTGGGCCTGCTCCGCTCAGGAATCTTCAGCAACCCCCCGGACCATCAACGAAATATAAGTCATACATTTTTTTTTAAGAACAACCCTTTCTGGGGAGCCAGGCAGAGCAGTGGTGTTACTCTGGGTCAACAGCATCGTGATCACCACAACACCCCCCCCACCCCCATAGCCCACTCTATCCCCCCTCCCGGGACTTGGCTGAGTGCCAGTGTCACAACGGCCCGACATTGATGTCCACTTCGCCAGTGAGCTGCCTGCAGATATGTAGCAGGCGTCCGCAGCTCACCGGTCTAATTTAAAAGAAAAATATCTGTTCCAATGAAGGTATGAGGTTTGCAATGTGCCTGAGGTGCCTAGCGCATCCAATGCAGGCAAGCCATTACAAAGAGCACAAGGAGCCTGCACATAAGCTGTACACAAGGCTCATTAGGCCCCCAAAAAATATGAAGACTAGGGAGCTGCCCCATAATGTGACCAGAGCATGATCAACACTCCATCAGCCCATTTGGAACAGGTGCTGAAGGGGAAGCCCTATCTAAAAATAGAAAATCAACTGTCACCACTGACCCTGGGCTATGTCCGATCTCATGCTCAATGTCGGCTGTGCCTAGTGTGCCTCCCTCCCATGCCGAAAATGTCCTTGTACTGATAGGCAGACAGCAGCCCTTTACTGATTGCTGGTACCTAAAATTCCAATCCTCGCACTTTGGAATGTTTGGTAAATTAGTCTGAACTGACAGAAAATTATTCAAGTGAGCTGACTCCTCGTTATTGGATGTGGTCAGTTTGTTCCTTCACAAGCATGCAGAGTGCCTGAATAGCACCAGTACTAGCTGCAGTGCGCAAAGGACGGATTATCAATCTCCTGCAGTAACGTGTGCAATTTTGGTCACTAAGCTACAAAAAGGTCATAAATGCATTAAAGAGGCTGTGGAGAGGAGTAAGCAGAATCATCTCAATTTTAAAAATCTAGAGAAAAGAATGGAGTTCAAGATCTATAGTAGAGACAGAAGAAACTTAAAGCCGGAACCTCACTGAAGTATATATAACATATTAAGTGTTACAGATGAGCTAATTTAGAATACTACCTTAAAGTAGTTCAGCCCAGAGGACATACATTTAAATTTAACTTAGTGTAAAGTGAATTGAAAACTTATTCAAAGGTTATTTAAATCAAACAATAAATGTTTGGAATAATCTACCATGCAAGGAAGTAGAGACAGTTGGAACATTCAAAATACAGTTGAATGCTAGGCTGGGAAAGTTAGGGTACTAGAAGGATAAGTTTGGGGTGAATCACATTTTCTCATCTTTGGCTATGTTCTTATGCTGAAAACTTAATACTGTGACATAAGCTATTTTAATAATCTATCACTGCATAGTGAAAACATCATCTCATTGCTTGGAGACACATTCTGTTTCTGAAGGGAATTCTCAGCAACAAAATAATTGTCATTTTTTTTAAATTACCGTTTTCCCACTTAGATCCCCTTTAGATGTCGAATGGTGCCTCTCTCAGCCATGCTCATTTTTCCCCCCAAATTTCTCCCCTGCTCTCCTGAAGGTGCTGACTCAGATGATTCATGAACACTAGGGGTCACTCTCTAATACCTGCCTAAAGTGGTTATTCTTCATGTGTAACTCTGATCATGATGTGGAGATGCCGGTGATGGACTGGGGTGTACAAATGTAAGGAATCTTACAACACCAGGTTATAGTCCAACAGTTTTATTTGAAAATCACAAGCTTTCGGAGGCTTTCTCCTTCGTCAGGTGAGTGGACGAGGAGAAAGCCTCCGAAAGCTTGTGATTTTCAATTAAAACTGTTGGACTATAACCTGGTGTTGTAAGATTCCTTACATTTATAACTCTGATCAGTGAGCGATAGCATTCGGATGATCACAGCTGAGCCCGATACTGATCTTATTCTTAGGTGATTTTTTTTTATTTGTTCATGGGATGTGGGCGTCGCTGGCAAGGCCAGCATTTATTGCCCATCCCTAATTGCCCTTGAGAAGGTGGTGTTGAGCCGCCTTCTTGAACCGCTGCAGTCCGTGTGGTGAAGGTTCTCCCAAAGTGCTGTTAGGGAGTTCGAGGATTTTGACCCAGCGACGATGAAGGAATGGCGATATATTTCCAAGTCGGGATGATGTGTGACTTGGAGGGGAACATGCAGGTGGTGTTGTTCCCATGTGCCTGCTGCCCTTGTACTTCTAGGTGGTAGAGGCCGTGGGTTTGGGAGGTGCTGTTGAAGAAGCCTTGGCGAGTTGCTGCAGTGCATCCTGTGGATGGTACACACTGCAGCCACTGTGCGCCTGTGGTGGAGGGAGTGAATGTTTAGGGTGGTGGATGGGGTGCCAATCAAGCGGACTGCTTTGTCCTGGATGGTGTTGAGCTTCTTGAGTGTTGTTGGAGCACACAAGTGGAGAGTATTCCATCACATTCCTGACTTGTGCCTTGTAGATGGTGGAAAGGCTTTGGGGAGTCAGGAGGTGGGTCTCTTGCCACAGAATACCCAGCCTCTGACCTGCTCTCGTAGCCACAGTATTTATGTGGCTGGTCCAGTTAAGTTTCTGGTCAATGGTGACCCCCCAGGATGTTGATGGTGGGGGATTCAGCGATGGTAATGCCATTGAATGTCAAGGGGAGGTGGTTAGACTCTCTCTTGTTGGAGATGGTTGTTGCCTGGCATTTGTCTGGTGCGAATGTTACTTGCCACTTATCAGCCCAATCCTGGATGTTGTCCAGGTTTTGCTGCATGCGGGCACAGACTGCTTCATTATTTGAGGGGTTGCAAATGGAACTGAACACTGTGCAATCATCAGCGAACATCCCTAATTCTGACTTTATGATGGAGGGAAGGTCATTGATGAAGCAGCTGAAGATGGCTGGGCCTAGGACACTGCCCTGAGGAACTCCTGCAGCAATGTCCTGGGGCTGAGATGATTGGCCTCCAACAACCATCTTCCTTTGTGCTAGGTATGACTCCAGCCACTGGAGAGTTTTCCCCCGATTCCCATTGACTTCAATTTTACTAGGGCTCCTTGATATCTAAACTCATGTAGTTTGCAACATGGTACACTGTACATTGATCAAAAGCAAGAACTCTGCCTGATTTTACACTCCCTAGACTAGGTGCACTAAGGTGCATCGTAGCATCTCCATTGCCATTCCAACTGAAATCAGCTTATTACATTTATTTTACTCAGAAAAGAGGATATGACAGGCAGCAGTGAATTTTTTACTATTATATACGAGTAGTTCAATACGTGACTCTGCTGATTAATCAGTTACATTAAATATCTTAGTAATGTGACCTTCAGCTATTGAATGCAACTGTTCATATTTTAGTAAAGAGTAAACAATGTGCAAAAGTATCAAAATTAAATGCACATGGCATATTTAGATGACTGGTGAGGATCAAGCTCGTATCCTGCTATTGCAAATAGATTTTTTCTGATCTTCCACTATGAATTATAGCAAATATACGGATAGCAAACCAACAACTGTAATTTATAGCACAATATATTATCAGAAAAGTCAACGTGAAGATGCAGTATGTGTGTGTTGGAGGTAGGATAGGAAATAATATTCGAGTAAAAATATGTAGTGCAATTTGTAGAAACTGTTGAACTGTTTAGCAAAATGTATAAGATAAAATTAATAAACGTTCCTTCTCTTCACCAATGCCTTTTATCAAGAAACAGTGGATAGTCCATCTACCCCAATGCACTCTTTAAATATGTTAAATTCAGCAGCACATGGGTGCTTATATAAACAAACTTAGAATGACTCGTGGTACAGAGCAAATTTAAAATCTTCACCCAGGAGGTGGGAGGTTTTGCACAGCATCAGGTTCACAGCAAGTAAATGCAGTGTTTACATGGCTGCAACTAATGTGGTACAGCTGCTAAGTCATAAACATAATCAAATTATTTGCTGCTGTGTAAATGCAGCGACCAAATAGTTCCATTCTGCTTACTATAGTAGCACATGGGGTCCTTCCAAAAAAATGCTTTAAGCTAACATTTGGCATAAATAGGGCATTCATTTGTGGCAAATTCGATATATTACCATTTAGAGTTTCAGCAAATTCTTATGACTTGTTACTTTCTAGCTTCTAGTGATGAGTCAGTACTTTTAGAATTTGTTCAAAAATATATACACCTATTATTAATCTAAAGCTGTAATTTTTAATTTTTTAAAAAATTTGCTTTAACCCCATGATCAATATATTTTTCTTCCTGATACAGCTAGACTTCCAGTAACACCATCACCTGAAATGGTCATTGTCTGTTACGGCTCTGTTCCTCTTGAGCTGCATCCACTGCTACCTGTGACCCTATAACTCCACAACTATTGTATTACTATGCTACGAGCCCACCTGACTGACAGCAACCAAAAAGGAAAAATTGCAGAATGAATATAAAAATCGCTTCCAAGGACTAACATGCTCATGCTACCCAATTGCCACTGTTGAGTAGGCACATCGAACCAAGACTGGATATGGTAGGAACTCCAGTGTCTCAAACTCAAGTCAGCAATGATTCACAAAATAATAGCCTTATCAAGTATGCCTTTAACTACATAGCAGAAAACCATCAAATCATATAGGGGCTCCAAACCAGGTTAGCTTAAGGACAGCAAGCCATCTCCAAAATTGAGGCATATGTTGAATAGTCAAAGCATATGGATCGCAACTCCTGAGGCTAAGCTGGACAACCTAATTCAACAAATCGTGTTATGGCCAGCAAGCTGGATGACCTAAGGGACGATTTTAGCCCTACCCACCTGGCCGAAACTGGGCGGGTGGGCTATTAAAATTGGTCGGTTGGCTTACCCGCCAACTTCCTGCACGGATCGTTCCATCTTCAATTTTAACCTGTTCTTCTGAGCACTAAGGGCTTGCACAAGGGTGATTCATAATTATTTCTATTAACTGTTAGATAGAGATGGAATTGAGTTGTTTGCTAAATTTGTTTTTTGTTCTGATTCTGGTGTTGGTGTTTATATTTGTAGTGAAGTGAGGGCAAGGACCATGGGAATGAAGGAAACGTGATTGGATGGTAGTAGTAAGGATGGTGGTGATAAGGATTGTGGGACTGTTGGTGTATTGGGGATGGGAGGGATGGTTCAAGTGAATGTTCTTTGATGAGCTGCTCTCTGAGAGCTCTGGCAGCCACGGGCACTGATGGTCGATGCCTCCCCTGCTCTTCCTCCTCCTCCTCCTCTTCATGCTCCTCCCGCTCCTGCTGCATTTATTGTTGCCCAGGTGGTGGTAAGGGCTGGTTCCTCATGATGCCAAAATAATGAAGCATGCAGCAGACGACCTCAAATCTGGATACCTGATCAGAGGTGTACTGCAAAGCTCCTCCGCAACGGTCCAGGCAGCGGAAGCATTACTTGAGCACGCTAATTGTTTATTCGATGATGGCATGGCTTTCATTGCAGGCCAGCTCTACAGCTGTGCCCGGGTTCCTGACAGAAGGCATGAGCCATGTCCAAAATATAGATAGTCTTGGTGACCTCCCTGATACAGCAGTGGGCTGCGAACTCGGAAATGTCACTGATACCACGTTCTGCAGCCATAAAAATTAAAGGCCACGGTGACCTTGACAGCCACAGGCAGTGCTGCCCATGCCCTGGTGCATGACTCAAGTTGTGACTGCAGCAGGTGACATTGCTCAATGACCGCCTCCTTTGTGAAGCAAAGGCGCTGCAAACATTGTTCCTCAGTGCAGTGGAGGTAGTAGAAATGCTCCCTGAATACCCGTTGTGGATATGGCCTCCTGCCCAGTGCCCTTCTCCTCCTCCCTCTTGTGGCAGCTGCTCCTGCTGTCTTTCTTGCTGCTCCCCCTCATCCTCCAGCCCCAAAGGGAGCAGTCATACTGTTTATAAGGCAGGCAATGACAGCGCAGGACCAGAAAAATCTTCTTGTCAGCAGTCAAACTGAACTTTCCACAGTCATAAAACACACCAAACAGAGCCTAGAAATTAACCAGCAGCATGAAATGACAAACCAGTGAAGGGTCCTTCATGCCTGTTAGTGCCATGACTTGTGGCATATTCAGCACATGGCGAGACAGGCATTGAGGCAGACCAAAATCGGAAAAAGGTCCTCCAAGAAGTGCAGGACCCTAATTTAAATAAGTTATTGAGTGTTTTCCATAGTTCTGGCGTGCCTTCTGGACACCTACAGAGAAGCCTGATCCAATATGGCGGGCGGCGCATTTCTGGCTGGAAATGAGCACCCTCTTCCTGCCTGCCATATTGGAGGCTTAGGCACCCGTTTATTGCCCAAAAAACGGATGCAGTGCCATCAAATGTAAGGGTAGCACACACCCCAACTGAGAGGCCGGAAGACAACCCAAAATTGGGCCTCATTATCGTTTTATGCACAAGCTGCCAGTGCCTGCCGTGTCTTCATAGGCAGCTTAGCGCTTTAGAATGTGGGTCCATTTGCCTCGCCAGCAGCGGCCCAAAGGTAAGTCCTGGGAGAGGGGTTGAAGCGGGTACTGGGGGGGGGCGGGTCAATTCAGACAATTGTGAAGCTAGGGAGCACTCCTGCTACTCTTGGCTCCACAGGAAGGTTTTTCAAAAATTTAAATATAAAACAAATGTACCTTCCGTTAGCCAAGAATTCTGAGCAGGGCAGGCACAGCACCTGCTCTGTTCACTATAAACTAATTTTACAGAGGGATCCTTCAACAGGCACTAGGCCCTTAATTTACAGATGTAAAGAGCCTTACATCTGTTTTAGGTGGCCACCTGGAACGCCTGCAAAGCTCCGTACACCAATATGGCAACGCTCATAATGCAGGCACTGATCGGGCACAGGACATTGCACCCCGAAATTGGTCCTTTTTGCCCTCCCCGTTTTTCGCCCATAAAATGAGCACAACAAGGAACAATTTCTACCCCTATATATCCATTTCCTTTTTAAAAGTATTGATGATGTCAGCTTCAATTACTTTTGCTAGGAGAGTGTTCCACATATCTACTACTTTGTGAGGAAAAAGCTTTGTACCAATGTTTAAGTTCACTTGAGGCTATTTAATTTTATATCTATACCTTTAGTTAAGTAAGGTGCTTCTTGTAAGCTTCTTTTCTTGCCATTCAGTTGTCAGCCATAAAGGACGTAATAAGCCACGGTTTGATCTTCACTTATATTTTCCCTACTCTTTCTAAACATAATTACCATTAGGAGTGGCCAGAATCTCAAGACCTCACCTCCCTTTCTTAGAGACAATTCATTCTTTCATTATATTTTAAATTACTATATATTGGCCTAGAAATTCGATCACGTTTTACGCCTGGTGTATGCTTATTAATCTTCTTCGATAGCCTGGGCTTTCGATGTCTGCATATGAGTCCTCTGCAGCAGAGCTAGTATGTGATCTTCCCCCCGGCGTGCTGGCACCTGTAGCATCCTATCCCCCTGCCCTAGCTCCTGAATACTTGTGACCATTGATTCACCACATGAATACTGCTCCTCTAGCCTACCCTCTAAAGTATACGTGGTGCCAGTCTCTGAGCGGGTGCTTGCTATGATCAAGTGATACTGCATCTTCAAGAAGGCTGACCTCCTCTTCCTAAAGTGGCACAGGGGTCTCAACATTTCCAGCACCTGAAATGAAAAAGAAGGACGAGTGTTAGGTTTTAGTTTGAAGGAAGAGCAGAGACAGATGAGTTGTTACTAAAAGCAGCTGCAATTTGTCAGGCAGAGTGTTTATGGTGAGATAGAAGGGAAAAAGAGAATAAGGTGTGAAGTAAACCCCAATGTTGCCACTCACTACGGCCATGACTCGCCCCCTGCCCATGATGGCTAGTGGGGAATGGACGTGCAGACCTCCTGCGGTCGTCACTTCCTGCTTCATGTTGCACGCAACCTTCTGCTGCAAGATAGAAGGGAGTGTGTTTGTGCAGCCTTGTGAGCTGTTCTGAGAATGTGCCTGTCACGGTCGAAAAGTGTAGATGTTGTGTGGAAGATGGTGAGGTGCAAGGAAGTGAGGGCTGCAATAGTGGTAGGAGTAGGAGCAGAAGAAGAAGAAGAAGGAGGCGGAGTGAAGTGTGATGCAGTAATTGTAGGACAGTGAAAGTGGGGGAAGGGAGGGGAGTGTTGAATAGTGTGGCTGCCACTGGTGCAGGTGTAAGAAGAATGTAATTAAAGTGAGAGGTAGGATTCTTACCTTGATAACTCTGCTGAGGTCATTACATTTTTACAGAATTAAAAGCTATTTCCTTGGAGGTAAGCTCCTGGCATTGACCTGCTAAATGATCTCTTCCCAGTGGTGGCGGAGGTACTGCTTGGAAGGCTTTCTGCTCCCTGTGGGAGAGTAGGATCTCCCTCCTCCTGTCCACCGCTTGGACCAGGACAGTATCTGAGAACCTGGGTGCCCCTTCTGGACCTTTTTCAGCCATTTTTCCACTTTCCCTGCTGTCTGCAGCCAGATTGCACCTTCCCTTAAGGAGGTGCTGGCTGCCTTTAAGTGACGTCAGTGAAACCCGATTTCTCACTCCCACCCCAGAGGCATGCAGCCAATAAGCAGCACAGGTAACACTGGCTGCCGCTCAACTCATTACAATGAGCAGCCAGCATGATTTTCACGTTCTCCTTGTGACCATGTGAACAGGCCGTGCAGCTCGCGCTCCATCCCCTGTGTACCGTTCGGGTATGATTGAATTTCTAGGCCATTCTGTTTAAACACGTTTCATGCATATTTAAACTGTTTAAATTCCATTTGCTTGTATTGTGGTATAATGGATAGTTTAAAAAGGTGCAATTAGCTACACCCAGTCCTTTAAAAAATACTTGGCACAGTAAAGCAAAGATTTACAATGAACTGTATTTAAACAACCAAAAATCATTTCATTCAAAAATTCATCTGTTCCTCAGAAAATAATGCAAATTTATGCTTCTTTCATTTTTATGAACGTACAATATAATCTCTTCCAACCCCAACATTCTCATATAATTAATCTTATTAAGCATCTGATTTGAAAAAAAATGGAATCAGTAAGGTCATTTTAACTTGACGACATTGCATTAGACCCAATCTCCTTAAGTAATTGAGCTTATCTGCTCTATATCATTACCAGCTCCAGCTCTCCTTGAATCGCCTCCTCTAGAA
Organism: Heptranchias perlo; assembly: GCF_035084215.1. NCBI lineage: Eukaryota > Metazoa > Chordata > Chondrichthyes > Hexanchiformes > Hexanchidae > Heptranchias > Heptranchias perlo. Next base: position 38,798,034 of record NC_090335.1, read on the forward strand.
TTATAAGCTTACATCAATTGCCAACTTCACTTTGGCCTTTTTCCAATTTATATAACATTATACTACTCATTGGCAGAACATTTAGGTCGCATACTGTAGGGTTCCTGGAATTCTGACTGTTTTCCATGCTGCTTTCCCTACTATTACTCCATGAAAGCTGTATTAGATCATTTTACTGTAATGTGTCCAAATGGCCTATTTGGCCCTGTATGATCCTTAGACCATGATTTCAGAACATGGTTCTTCCACTTATGGTTAATCTAATCACCTGATATTCTTTCTTTTATGAGATGTTTATCAGTTTTTCATTTCCCATTCATATTCCAAAACTTTACAGACTGCAATATGTGTCTTCTGTGCTTCCCTGTCTTTGAAGATTGTAGTGCCCCACAATGTATGTGCATGTAAGGAATATTATTTTGCAATTTTTCTTTGTTTGATAAATATGGATCATGAAGTGGGAATAAACATCAGTATAAAAGGTTCATTTGGTACATTTGTGCATGCTAACAACTTACAAAAAGTTGTTGACACTTTTTTCAGTGTCTGAAAACTTGCCTTTTATTCATCAACTTTAGTTATCACTAAAGTTATCATTAGAAAACTGCAAGTCTGGCATGATCTGAATCAGGAGGTCTATTTCGGATATAATGTTAGCACTGATGCTAATGACAAAAGGTGGAGACGGGAAGGCTAATTTTCAAAAAATATCCAACACAAAAGGAATTTAAATTGTGTATTTTTGGTAATAATCCAAAACCTGAAATTGCAAAACACTTGCAGATCCTCCATTAAGCTGTAGACACATTCTAGACAAATGTATATTAAATGACATGCATTCCACAAGTGGCCACCATTTGACTGGTTTTATTGAAGTCAAAACTGGCTGGCATGTTTCACAATTTACAATTGGTAAACTGTGATGCTTTGGAACCAAAATGTTAAAAATAGCTTGAAATTCACTGTGATGATCAAACTTCTTAACCTATAAAATGTTCTTACAAAATTCACAGCATTCAGTAACCACATAGCAGTGCACTCAAAATTCCCATATAAGGGAATATGTAAGAAAGCACTTAACATAATCCAGTATCAAACAGAAAATGTAACACATTGAATATTAAAATTGTGCATCATTATAACATTGCATTAAAGTATTTTCTATTGCGAGAAATGAACCCTCACTAGTTTATCAGAAAAATCATTCTGACGCTTTTAAAGTTAATCTGCAACCTAAATGAACAACAGCAAAAAACTGCAAATTTTCTAAAGTTCTGTCACGTAGCATTCGTAACAAAATGGACAAGTTAACGGCACAAATAACGACGTATGGGTATGATCTTGTGGCCATTACAGAAACATGGCTGCAGGGTGACAACGACTGGGAATTAAATATGCCAGGGTATTTAACAATCAGGAAGGACAGGCAGGAAGGAAGGGGAGGTGGGGTGGCTATGTTAGTAAAGGAAGGAATCACTGTAATACAGAGAAATGATATTGGGACAAAGGATCAGGATAATGAAACAGTTTGGGTAGAGATAAGGAATAATAAGGGGAAAAAAACACTTGTGGGCGTAGTATATAGGCTTCCTAATAGTTGCAACTCTGCTGGAAGAAGTATTAATCAGGAAATAGTCAGGGCATGTAATAAGGGAACAGCTATAATTATGGGGGATTTTAACTATCATATTAACTGGACAAATCAAATTGGGCAGGGCAGCCTTGAGGAAGAGTTTATTGAGTGTATTAGGGATGGATTTCTTGAGCAGTATGTAACTGATCCTACAAGGGGGCAAGCAACCTTGGACCTGGTCCTGTGTAATGAGCCAGGATTAATTAATAATGTCCTAGTTAAGGATCCCCTTGGAATGAGTGACCATAACATGGTTACATTCCATATCCAATTAGAGGGTGAGAAGGTTGGTTCTCAAACAAGCGTACTGAGCTTGAATAAAGTGGACTGGGAAAATAGATTAAAGGGTAAGACGGTACATGAGCAGTGGTGTTCATTCAAGGAGTTATTTTACAACTTTCAAAACAAATATATTCCACTGAGGAAAAAAGGGTGCAAAAGAAATGACAGCCATCTGTGGCTAAGTAAAGAAATTAAGGATAGTATCCAACTAAAAACAAGGACATATAAGGTAGCCAAACTTAGTGGGAGGATAGAAGATTGGGAAGTCTTCAAAAGACAGCAAAAAGTAACTAAAGGATTGATTAAGAAAGGGAAGATAGATTATGAAAATAAATTAGCAAAAAATATAAAAACAGATAGCAAGAGTTTCTATAGTTATATAAAAAGAAAAAGGGGGGCTAAGGCAAACGTAGGTCCCTTAGAGGATGAGACCGGGAAATTAATGGTGGGAAACATGGAAATGGCAAAAATGCTGAACAAATATTTTGTTTCAGTCTTTACGGTAGAGGACACTAAGAATATCCCAACACTGGACAAACAGGGGGCTCTAGTGGGGGAGGAGCTAAATATGATTAAAATCACTAAGGAATTGGTACTTAGTAAATTAATGGGACTCAAGGTGGATAAATCCCCTGGACCTGATGGCTTACATCCGAGGGTCTTGAGGGAAGTGGCAGTAGGGATTGTGGATGCTTTGGTAATAATTTTCCAAAATTCTCTGGACTCGGCAAAGGTCCCGGCAGATTGGAAAACTGCTAATGTAACACCCTTATTTAAAAAGAGTAGTAGGCAGAAGGCTGGAAATTATAGACCAGTTAGCCTAACATCTGTGGTGGGTAAAATTTTGGAGTCTATTATCAAGAAGACAGTAGCGGAACATTTGGATAAACATAATTTAATAGGACAAAGTCAGCATGGCTTTATGAAGGGGAAGTCATGTCTGACAAATTTGCTTGAGTTCTTTGAGGACATAACGTGCAGGGTGGATAAAGGGGAACCAGTGGACATAGTGTATTTAGACTTCCAGAAGGCATTCGACAAGGTGCCACATAAAAGATTATTGCTCAAGATAAAGAATCACTGGATTGGGGGTAATATTCTGGCATGGGTGGAGGATTGGTTATCTAACAGGAAGCAGAGAGTTGGGATAAACGGTTCATTCTCGGACTGGCAACCTGTAGCCAGTGGTGTTCCGCAGGGGTCGGTGCTGGGTCCCCAATTCTTTACAATCTATATTAACGATTTGGAGGAGGGGACCAAGTGTAACATATCAAAGTTTGCAGATGATACAAAGATGGGAGGGAAAGTGGTGAGTGAGGAGGACATAAAAAACCTACAGCGGGATATAGACAGGCTGGGTGAGTGGGCGGAGATTTGGCAGATGCAATACAATATTGGAAAATGTGAGGTTAGGCACATTGGCAGGAAAAATCAGAGAGCAAGTTATTATCTTAAAGGCGAGAAACTGGAAAGTACTGCAGTACAAAGGGATCTGGGGGTCCTCGTGCAAGAAGATCAAAAAGTTAGTATGCAGGTGCAGCAGGTGATCAAGAAGGCCAACGGGATGTTGGCTTTTATTGCTCGGGGGATAGAATATAAAAACAGGGAGGTATTGCTGCAGTTATATAAGGTATTGGTGAGACCGCACCTGGAATACTGCATACAGTTTTGGTGTCCATACTTAAGAAAAGACATACTTGCTCTCGAGGCAGTACAAAGAAGGTTCACTCGGTTAATTCCGGGGATGAGGGGGCGGACATATGAGGAGAGGTTGAGTAGATTGGGACTCTACTCATTGGAATTCAGAAGAATGAGAGGCGATCTTATTGAAACATATAAGATTGTGAAGTGGCTTGATCGGGTGGATGTGGTAAGGATGTTCCCAAGGATGGGTGAAACTAGAACTAGGGGGCATAATCTTAGAATAAGGGGCTGCTCTTTCAAAACTGAGATGAGGAGAAACTTCTTCACTCAGAGGGTAGTAGCTCTGTGGAATTTGCTGCCCCAGGAAGCTGTGGAAGCTACATCATTAAATACATTTAAAACGGAAATCGACAGTTTCCTAGAAGTAAAGGGAATTAGGGGTTACGGGGAGCGGGCAGGAAATTGGACATGAATTTAGATTTGAGGTTAGGATCAGATCAGCCATGATTTTATTGAATGGCGGAGCAGGCTCGAGGGGCCGATTGGCCTACTCCTGCTCCTATTTCTTATGTTCTTATGTAACAAATCCATTATTTGAAGAGTACTATTCAATGGTGCAAAATCCTCCAATTCTATCAACAATTTTTATTTTATGGCAGCTGCCCAGAAGTTGTAAATATGATATTAAAGGCCATATAAGGACAAAATGAATTAATCCATTCAAGTTTTAAAAAATTATATTTTCATTCATGTGTTTTTGATTAGATACTTGAATAAGACAAAAATAATAAACTGAATATGTGAAGACTACTCACAAAAATTACCCCTTCCATCTCCCATCATAAATGTTGATAGATGAAGTTGTAGAATCATTTACACAATGTAATGTCTCAAGAATAAAATGTACACAGGCATGCAAAGTTTATTCTCAATTAAAAAGAACAACTTTCTAAAATGTACTGCAACAACACATGAATAAAAATATAATTTTTTAAAACTTGAATGGATTAATTAATTTTATCTTTACATGGCCTTCAATTTAATTACATTTTGTATGAAATTATTTGCCGTTCGTCAACTATGAATGGGTGAAAAGCTAACTCTATGCCATCTTAGTATTAGGTCAGATTTTTTTAAATTGAAAACCTAACTCTTTCGTGATTTGATTGGACTGTGCCCACCATGAAGGAAACTATATTCATAGCTATATTTACTGATCCACACTCCATGCCTTATGCCTAAACATGCGGAATTTTTATATTCATGAGGTCACAGCCTAAATCCCACAGAATGCCTTTATTCGCCTAGATATCTAGGTAAATTTGTAGCATACCCAAGGATTAAAGAGAGATCCCGTTTCATTTTATTTCAGCTTACATCTTCTTCTTTGACTTTGGAATGCAGCGGACAAATAGTCATGACTTCTGCCCTAAACTGTAGATACAGACCTGGAAATTATAGTTAAGCACATTGGAAGTGGGCTGAATGAGATTTCAAATGGCCAGTCTGCCCCAGTGCTGAACCCATCTCAAATTCTGAGGATGGCCTCATTAGCATAAAAGCCCAGGGATTTATGATGCTCCCTGAGTATGTGTGGAATTTTGGAGTGGCACTTTACCACATCTTCAGGTGAAGGGAGGGATAGGCCTAGACGAAGTGGCAGAACAAAAATTTTTCATCTGAGGTGCTCCTTGGTGGTGTTGCTGTTTTCTTAACAGCAGCTGTTGAAGATAATTTTCAACTGCCGGTTACCTGTTTCTTGCTTGATAAATAGATGTCAAGATGCAGGAGGCACATCGGCCACCCCTTGGATGTCCAAGGCCTGCCTATATTTTAATCCCTAGGTCTCTTTGTTCATCCACACCCATCAGCATCTTACCTTTGAGTATATACTCCATGTCCTTTTTCTCCCAAAATATATTACCTCACACTGATCCACATTAAGTTATCGGAATAGGAGTAGGCCATTCAGCCCTTTGAGCCTATTCTGTCATTCAATTAGATTGTGACTGATCTGTACCTCAACCCCATTTACCTGCCTTTGTTCCATATTCATTACCTAACAAAAATCTGTTGGTCTCAGTCTTGAAAATTTCAATTGACCCAGCACAGCCTTTTGGGGAGGGAGTTCTAGATTTCCACAACCCTTTGCGTGAAAAAGTGCTTTCTGATTTCACTCCTAATTCACCCAAGCTCTAATTTGCATTTGCCACCTGTCTGCCCATTTTTGCTAACCTATCTACGTCTTCCTGAAATTTTTTACAGTCCTCCTCCCTGTTTGGTAATCCCCCAGCTTTTCTATCATCAGCAAGTTTGAAGGTGATATTCTGTATACCCAAGTCCAAGTCATCTATACACATCAAGAACAAAAGTGAACCCAGCACTAACCCCTGGGGTACAGTACTTGCAACCCTTCTCCAATGTTACCAACCCTCATTCACCCTAAATTTTTGTTTCCTGTCCATCATTCAAATTTCTATCCATCCTGCTGCATTTCCTCTTATACCATATGCCTTAACTTTTCTAACAAGGTCTTGTGAAACAATTTATGAAATGTCTTCAGAAAATCCATACATACTACACTCCCTTTATCTATACAATGAGTCACTTCTTCAAAAAACTGTTCTGTAGTTGTCAAACACAACTTGCTTTTAGCAAATCCATATTTGCTGTCCTTAATTAACACTTGAAGTTCTATAAGCTTGCTAATTTTATCTCCAGCTATGAATTCTAAGACTTTGCCCAAAGCTTCCACTAGACTAACTGGCCTATAGTTAGACAGTTCATCCTTTTCTTCCTTCTTGAATTAAAGTGTTACGTTGGCTACTCTCCAGTCCAAAAGCACAGTTTGCATATTTAAGGCAGTTTGCAACATTATGGCCGGAGCCCCTGTCATCTCGCCTTTCAACTGCCTAGGGTGGATGCCAAACGGGCTTGATGACTTATCCGCCCTTGAGTTCTTCTAATTTTTTTCAGAACCAATTCCTTTTCTACATTTATCTCTAATAATTGTTCCATACCTTTCTTTAGTACAACTACATTATCACTTCCACCATCATTTGTGAAAACTGATGCAAAATATTTATTTCCATCTCTGTCATACCATGATCATCCACAACTAGACTCCATTCTTCATCCCTGAGTTAAAGTCAGCCAATATTATTGCCATGTTCTTCTTACATATCTTTCTGAACTGTTTACGGTTCTCTCCTTCTACCTCATCTTCACTATTTGGTGGCCTGCATTGCATTATTTCCCTTCTTATTTCTTAACTCTTTCCAAATGGTCTTAACACAACTTCTCCCCGGACATTCCTACATTTAAGCGTAAGATCTGCTTACCATTTATGAAATTCCCACAATCACTTTACTTCTCAAAGATCCTTACTCTCTGATAAAATAAATTTCATTTCCATGTCTCTGACATCCCCTACCATCCCCTTAGCTCTGAGATCAACCACCTTCTCCATGTTTCCAAGACCCCTTTCCTCTGCATTTTGGCAATTTTCCCTCCCTTTCTACATCTATATGATCACCCAAATCTATCTGCATCCCATTCCTGTTGCCTATCTGCTTCAGATTTCCATCATAATTTCTCTGCATTTGATTTCCCCTACCAGTATTCATTCAAAGTTCTACATAGACCTCTCTGCCTCCAATTTCCCTCGGTCTGTTTGCTTCCCGTTCCTACAACTAGTCTGTCTCCCATTCCCCCTCCTACTCACATGTTTCTACCTCCAATCTCCATCCCTTGCAATTCTCTATTTCTGTTTCCCATCCTGCCTGGCCACCTTACATTGAAAAGTTATTTATGTGTTAGAGGTGAATCAACAAGGAACGAGGATGATTTCAAATCTTAACTTGTTTTGTTGTATAAAACTGAGACCAGGTATTATCCAGGTCCTTAAAATACTGGGAGGCATGGATAATGTTAAAGACCTCAAGTGAGAATAGAGATTAAAAGTAATATTTTTCCCAAAGAGTAGTGGATGCTGGAACAGAAATATAGCAACAAATCGCTCTTTCAATAAAAAAGCTCGATATATATCTGTTTAAGAAGATGATTCAAGGTTAAAGGACAAGCATAGACTGAGATAATCAAACATTGTATACAACATTATCTTCATTTTGATTCCTGAGTTCCTGGACTATTGGAGCTATAGAAATATCGATCTGGATTTTCCTAACTTCATCAATAAATTGGTGGGGCAGGAATTCTGCCTACTTAAGTGATCCTGTTGGCACCTGACTGCATTTTAATTGCAGGGCAGGATTTCACCAAGAATCCGACTCCTGACTGTGTCTCTGCCGCTGGAAGGGAGGGAATTCAGGGCAAGCTGCAGCCATTAAGAGGCTGCTGCAGGTGAAATCACCAGACACACAGCAGGTCGCTCAGAAGGGGCAGGGAGGCAGGGAGACGGAGAGAGAGACAGAGAAAGAGAGAGAAAAAGTGTTGCACTTGCATTTTGAAAAGCAGTGACATAATGAGGAATACCATCTGGGGGTTGGGAGTGAGGTCTGCTTTGACCAAGGCTTGAAGATTCTCAAAAGCTATAGCAGAGATAATGTTGAAAAATAAAAGCAAGAAGATAAAAACTGTGCAGGCACTCTAGAGAGAGTGGCAATCGCAGCCAGTACCAACTCTACAACCCCATGATCAGCAACTTAGTGCCGGAAATATTTTATTTCTGGCCAAGGTAAGTGAAGGCACAAGATGCAGATGATGTGATACTGCTGGAAGCATGACTCACCTCCATCCAGGACCACATAATGTAAAAGAAGAAATGAACGGGACCTTTTGTAGGCACAAGAGATTTCCACCACCCCCTCATGGTGCACCTCCTCTCCTACCATTCTATTGTTCCATATCACATTTCATACAATGTTTGCAAGAGACTTCAAGAGACTGCTGCATTTCTACTTGTTCACAAGGTAATTTCTGCAGACATCTAGATGAAAAGATATTGTGAATTAATCAGTAGTATGTCTAAATCTTTTGTGTTCTTTAAAAAGAGGAACATGCACCCAACCACAGAGCACCAGGGAGCAGCAGGAGCTGGGAGGGAATGATGAGTAAATAGCCATCATACAGGCTCAGCACTGGCATCTTTAAAGTGCCAGTGATTTGCAGAGGCACTAAGTGGACAGAAGTGAAGACAAATCTCAGCAGGCACTTGGCCACAACCCTCCCCACCATTTAAATGCAGCAAACGTGCTTCTGGCAGGTGGATCAGGGTCATAGGAGGGAAATTGCAGCAACAATGACCTGTGAGGTCATTGTATTTCTTTGTGCACTGCAGCCAGGCCTCTGGAGAGTGCTTCTTGTGTTAATGGATTCCACAACCTCCTGCCATTCTCTTCGGCCCAAAGTCTTGGCCATCTTATGGCTATAGTGGGAAAAGAAGGACCTCCCTCTTCCGCTACACTTCCTGCAGCAATTTCTTGTTGCTCTCATCAAAGTAGAGAACCTTAATTCTTCCTACACTGTGGACAGATATTACCAACTTCTTTAACAGGAATTAGAGATCTGTCAACGGTGAATTGGAACCAGAAACAGGCAGAAATATTCAACAATTTTTCCAATCAAGGAGTATCACAATCACATGCCACTAGAATCTCCCCAAAAATTCTCAACAAGAAAACTTGTAATGGTGCCAAAACAAGTGGACAAAGGACAACAGACATTTTTGAAGACACAGCAGCTTTAACATCTTTTTAACCCACCTAATAACACTTTGCAAGGCTTACAGGTAGAATGCCTACAATATGCAAAGTATCTGAAAATACAGGCGGTACTATTGGGTGGAGTTTACTATCACACAAGTGGCCTGGGGACAGGAAAACCAGCAACAATAAACAACTATCACAAAATCAGCCAATCAATTTTGTTTTACAATTTTCTTTTTAAACCCTGCAATTTATAGCCATGAAACAACCAAACTGCTCAAATGATTTCTTTACACTTTTTTTTATTCGTTCATGGGATGTGGGTGCCGCTGGCAAAGCCAGCATTTATTGCCCATCCCTAATTGCCCTTGAGAAGGTGGTGGTGAGCCGCCTTCTTGAACCGCTGCAGTCTGTGTGGTGAAGGTTCCCCCACAGTGCTGTTAGGAAGGGAGTTCCAGGATTTTGACCCAGCGACGATGAAGGAACGGTGATATATTTCCAAGTCGGGATGGTGTGTGACTTGGAGGGGAATGTGCAGGTGGTGTTGTTCCCATGTGTCTGCTGTTCTTGTCCTTCTAGGTGGTAGAGGTCGGGGGTTTGGGAGGTGCTGTCGAAGAAGCCTTGGCGAGTTGCTGCAGTGCATCCTGTGGATGGTACACACTGCAGCCACAGTGTGCTGGTGGATTATTGGCTTATTGGCCACTATGTTCCTCCATCACTCAGATTACTATATACATTTAAACGATTACACAGTTCTGGAAAAATATCACTAAACTTATCCCCACAATTGGTCATTTAATGTTAGAAACCCTGACAAGTTTCCCCTCCACAGGTCTGCCATTCTGTCAGGGTCTCAGGATTGAGTTGGAAATTTCACTTGGGCCTAAGGCACTGGGGATTTTTAGATGCTGTGGACAAATTGTGTGTATGTGACACAGTGATGCATCATGAGAGTTGCACTGTTCACCCTGCTCCTTTGGAACTATGATATTCAGAGTGCATGACAAACCATGTCAAATGACAACCAGATAGTTAAGGACCTGGAAGTTATAAACCTTGTTGGAAAAATGTGTGTGTGTGAGACAGAGAGAAACAAAAAGAGAAGCAACATGGAAATTATAGTTTTCACTGTTCCTGTGGAACTATATTACCCAGAGTGTACTCTGACAATACATCACAAATAACTGAGGTGTGAGTGACAGAAAAATCAAAAGATTTTACTTTTTTTTTGTTTTTTAATACAATCTAAGCTTTTAAGCAAAGATTCTGAGCTAACACTTGTTTAGGAAGAGAATTTTTTGTGTGACCGAGCATGACTCACATTTGTGCCAGGGCTGGGGTGGGGGAGGGTGGTGGGTGGGTGGAGGGGTGCTCTTTATAGTGCGTTCTGATACTGAGCTCAAAACTGCAGCAAAAATTAATCAGTCAGTCAGATTCAGATGGGCATCACATCTCAAAAGTGCATGCCATGCCCCACAATATCACATTAGGATATAAAGATGGTCAAATAGGATAAAAACAACCATGATTGATTCAAATATTGTATTGATAAATGACTAAGCAATCAGATACCAGTATCTGTTAAATGAACAATGTTGATTGGGTGAAATCCATTTCCAGGCAGGAAAAAGTTATTCATTAGCAAGCAGCAACACACACAAAATGACCCAGTCATCATTTCCACAATTAACCAATTACCACTTCCATTTACTAAGCAACTATGAAACAACTACAAATCAGCAACCAGAAACCACTAGAAAGCCAACAAATAAAATCACTCAGTGTTCTCAAACTAGTTTCAGCAGTCAGCTTGATTGATGAACCAAGCAGTTTATACCTGTAAAACTAATATTTATAACATAATAAGTAGATAAAAACACACCAAAATTATTAAACTTAACCCAAAAACGATTTTCACCCATTCAGCATCAATTATCTCTAAGGTAGTGCAAATACATGCAACAACATTTTGTTCCAGATGGCTACCTCTCTATCTGTGGCCTATGACTCCAACTTCAGGCTTTCCCTCACCTTCAGTTGATCAGTTGGCTTTTTCTGCCCTTTTCCCCTGATTTTAATCTGTTTTGTTTGCCTGGTTTGAATTACTTGTCACTTATTTCTACTCTTTTACTGACTGCCTTATTTTTGTTTCTATGCATTTTAGTAGCTTTCTTCTCAAAATTGGAGATTGTGTGTACAATGGGGTACTGCACTAGAGTGTGAGCCTAGGTTGGGAGCACAAACCTTGGAGTGTCTTTTCATTTTATACCAGATACATTTTACACAAAACAAAAAGTGAAAAATAAGTAAAAAATATATCAGTCAATCATATTTTTTATAATGATTAGATTTTTTGGAAAGAGATTCTGATTGTGAGACTTATTCTTTAGATAAGCTGTTTTGCACTGAAAAATCACTGGTCAGGAAATCGATGCGCTGCAAATCAGGTGCATGTAGCCACAAATCTGATTTCCTCACCCTTGCCTGCTGCCTGCGAGGCTGTGCACTGTCACCATAGCCTCAGAAATTAGGGCTATCATTCACAATGCCACAGCAGAGTCAGGTAGCAACACTGCAGATTGCCACTAATAGCAGAAGAGCATTGTTACAAATTCGAGTCTGTTCCAGATACCTTCTCAGCTTTAGTGGCATCAATCATTCCTGTAAGTGGTCTGAGTATTTTATTATTATGAGAGTAGAGTTATATTGCCCTATTAACATGATAGTGTAACTCATAGATGTAACAATAATACTCCCTTGGGACCTGTATTAGATACTTGTGTCTTTCACACCTGTATTTCTTCAATCTCTCTGAAGGTGGAATGAGTGAGCACTTCGTGAGACAAGACCAGCTATGAATTATTAAGCTGCTTTATTTCACAGTAAGGTAAACATACAGAAGGGCTAGTATAATCAGACTCACTTAATTCAAACAGTGCAACTTATAAATAATACAAAATAAAGAACACGCCATGCTAACCCACATCAGTGGGCCGTCTTATTTTAATTAAATAATATGGCTTCTAAGTAACTTCCACACTTTTAATCTATTTACCTCAGCAAACCCCCTCACAGCTTTCTCGCCAACAAATCTGGCTGCCTTTGCAGCCTTCCTGTCTCAAAATCCTAATTGCCTGCTCAGCATTCTGTTTCTGTATTTTATCTTTTGCTATTCACAGACGGAAAAGGGACAAAAATTTCTAATACAATGGGTATGAAGTGTTTTTTATTGCCAAGACAGGCTTATGAATTGCTTATTTACATTCTATGAGGAAACAATATCAAAGCTCCTCATTAGCATCTTAACTACCAATTGTCTCAGGCCCCATTTTAAAATTTGTGTGAATCATAGAATCATGGAAAGTTTACAGCACAGAAGGAGGCCATTCGGCCCATCATGTTCACGTCAGCAGAAAATGAGCCACCCAGCCTAATCCCACTATCCAGCACTTGGTCCATAGCCACTTAGGTTACGGCACTTCAGGTGCACATCAAGGTACTTTTTAAATGAGTTGAGGGTTTCTGCCTCCACCACCCTTTCGGGCAGTGAGTTCCAGACCCCCACCACCCTCTGAATGAAAACATTTTTCCTCAGCTCCCCTCTAATCCTTCTATCAATCACTTTAAATCTATGCCCCTTGGTTATTGACCTCTCTGCTAAGGGAAATAGGTCCTTCCTATCCACTCTACCCAGGCCCTTTGCAATTTTGTACACCTTAATTAAATCACCCCTCAGCCTCCTCTGTTCCAAGGAAAACAACCCCAGCCTATCCAATCTTTCCTTATAGCTAAAATTCTCCAGTCCTGGCAACATCCTTGTAAATCTCCTCTGTACCCTCTCTAGTGCAATTACATCTTTCCTGTAATGTGGTGGCCAGAACTGTACGCAGTACGCAAGCTGTGGCCTAACTAGTGTTTTATACAGTTCCAGCATAACCTCCCTGCTCTTATATTCTATGCCTCAGCTAATAAAGGAAAGTATTCCATATGCCTTCTTAACCACCTTATCTACCTGTCCTGCTACCTTCAGGGATCTGTGGACATGCACTCCAAGGTCCCTCACTTCCTCTGTACCTCTCAGTATCCTCCTATTTATTGTGTATTCCCTTGCCTTGTTTGACCTCCCCAAATGCATTACCTCACCTTTCTCTGGATTAAATTCCATTTGTCACTTTTCTGCCCACCTGACCAGTCCATTGATATATTCC